>NC_092158.1:49527637-49832916 GCF_045791955.1 Oncorhynchus clarkii lewisi | reverse complement strand
GTTGAAGTCGGAAGTTTACATAGACATCAGCCAAATACATTTAAACTCAGTTTTTCACAATTCCTGACATTTAATCCTAGTAAAAATTCCCTATTTTAGGTCAGTTATTTTAAGAATGTGAAATGTCAGAATAATAGTAGAGAGAAAGATTTATTTCAGCTTTGATTTCTTTCATCACATTCCCAGTGCATCAGAAGTTTACACACACTCAATTAGTATTTGGTAGCATTGCCTTCAAATTGTTTAACTTGGGTCAAACGTTTCAGGTAGCCTTCCACAAGCTTCCCACAATAAGTTGGGTGAATTTTGGCCCATTCCTCCTGACAGAGCTGGTGTAACTGAGTCAGGTTTGTAGGCCTCCTTGCTCGCACACGCTTTTTCAGTTCTGCCCACACATTTTCTATAGGATTGAGGTCAGGGCTATGTGATGGCCACTCCAATACCTTGACTTTGTTGTCCTTAAGCCATTTTGCCACAACTTTGGAAGTATGCTTGGGGTCATTGTCCATTTGGAAGACCCATTTGCGACCAAGCTTTAACTTCCTGACTGATGTCTTGAGAAGTTGCTTCAATATATCCACATAATTGTGCATCAGCCCCTCCTGCAGCAAAGCACCCCCACAACTTGATGCTGCCACCCCTGTGCTTCACAGTTGGGATGGTGTTCTTCGGCATGCAAACCTCCCCCTTTTTCCTCCAAACATAACGATGGTCATTATGGCCAACAGTTCTATTTTTATTTCATCAGACCAGAGGACATTTCTCCAAAAAGTACGATCTTTGTTACCATGCAGTTGCAAACCGTAGTCTGGCTTTATGGCGGTTTTGGAGCAGTGGCTTCTTCCTTGCCGAGTGGCCTTTCAGGTTTTGTCGATATAGGACTTGTTTTACTGTGGATATAGACACTTTTGTACCTGTTTCCTCCAGCATCTTCACAAGGTCCTTTGCTGTTGTTCTGGGATTGATTTGCACTTTTCGAACCAAAGTACGTTCATGTCGAGGAGACAGAATGCGTTTCCTTCCTGAGCGGTATGATGGCTGCGTGGTCCCATGGTGTTTATATTTATTGCGTATTATTGTTTGTACAGATGAACGTGGTACCTTCAGGCATTTGGAAATTGCTCCCAAGGGTGAACCAGACTTGTGAAGGTCAACAATTTTTTTCTGAGGTCTTGGCTGATTTCTTTTGATTTTCTCATGATGTCAAGCAAAGAGGCACTGAGTTTGAAGGTAGGCCTTGCAATACATCCACAGGTACACCTCCAATTGACTTAAATTATGTCAATTAGGCTATCAGAAGCTTCTAAAGCCATGACAATTTATTTTCTGGAATTTTCCAAGCTGTTTAAAGGCACTCTCAACTTAGTGTATGTAAACTTCTGACCTACTGGAATTGTGATACAGTGAATTATAAGTGAAATAATCTGTCTGTAAACAATTGTTGGAAAAATTACTTGTCATGCACCAAGTAGATGTCCTAACCGACTTGCCAAAACTATAGTTTGTTAACAAGAAATTTGTGGAGTGGTTGAAAAATGAGTTTGAATGACTCCAACCTAAGTGTATGTAAACTTACGACTTCAACTGTATATCTTCCAAGCCTTAAATTCAATGTGATAGACGCTATCCCAAAGGTATATGTATAGTAGTATAGTAGTAGTCTCAGTGAAGGGCAATGAATAACAATGAATAACTGACAAGAAGAAGAGTTTGTTGCTTTGTGCTTTGTGTTAGTAGTGAGTCTGCATGTAAATGCTGTGGCATGTGCCGTATCTGCATAATGAAACACACAACCTGCCTGAGAGTGGCTATATCAATCACACACCCACCCCATTGGTAAAGCCGTTCACACAGCTTCTAGGCTCTTGTCAAATACAGCACTCATTACACTTTAAGGGCTTAGTGTTACATACAGTATGAGTGACTAGTGCCTCTCGTCGCGGTTTCGGGCCAGCCCAAGGGGACGGCCTTGGTGAATAGAGAGCCAAGGCCCAGCCCCACTGCTACCTGCCGGTGAGACGCCTTATTTCTTCCCCTCGCTTGACAGGTCAGCCTGCTGTTAAAAAACACTGAGGGTTGGTGTTGCATTACACCAAGTACCCTGCAACATAGCGATAAATAGTTATTTAGTCTCCAGCCAGATTTGAAGCCGCTTGGACCTCGCGGAGTTTCCGTCTGCGGGGTGATGGGTACAATACTCACCTATGCCAATAGGTATGCAGCGCCTACTGTAGAGTGTGAACCACAGCATTTAACCATAGAAAGAGGACTGGGAATATGGCTGAATATAAACAGTGTAGTTATTCCCTCCACAAGGCAATCCAACAAGCAAAATGTCGATATAGGGACAAAGTGGAGTCGCAATTCAGACACACGGCTCAGACACAAGACGTATGTGGCAGGGTCTACAGGAAATCAAGGACTACAAAAAGAAAACCAGCCACATTACGTCTCGCGTCCAGCCAAACTAAACACCTTCTTTGCCCGCTTTGAGGATAATAGTGTCACCGTCGAGGCCAGCTAACAAGGACTGCAGCCACCCCTCTCCTTCTCATTGGCTGAAATGAGGAAGACATTTAAACATGTTAACCCTCGCAAGGCTGCTGGCCAAGACGGAATTCCTAGCTGCGTCCTCAGAGCATGCGCAGACCAGCTGGCTGGTGTGTTTACGGACATATTCACATATTCACATCGCTCCCTATCCCAGTGTGCTGTCCCCACATGCTTCAAGACGGCCACCATTATTCCTGTACCCAGAAGGCATAGATAACTAAATTACTACAGCCCCAGAGCACTCACTTCTGTCATCATGAAGTGCTTTGAGAGACTAGTCAATGATCATATCACCTTCACCTTACCTGCCACCGTAGACCCACTTAAGTTGGCATACCACCCCAACAGGTCCACAGACGATGCAATTGCCATTAAACTGCACACTGCCCTATCCCATCTGGACAAGAGGAATTCCAATGTAAGAATGCTGTTCATTGACTACAGGTCAGCATTCAACACCATAGAACCCTCCAAGCTCATCATTAAGCTAGAGGCCCTGGGTCTCAACCCTGCCCTGTGCAATTGGGTCCTGGACTTGAAGGGCCGCCCCCAGGTGGTGAAGGTAGGAAACAACATCTCCACTTCGCTGATCCTCAACACTGGGGCCCTAGTGTGTGCTCACAGCCTTCTGTACTTCCTCTTCACCCATGACTGCGTGGCCATGGACGCCTCCAACTCAATCATCAAGTTTGCAGATGACACAACAGTAGTGGGCTTGATTACCAACAACGATGAGACAGCCTACAGGGAGGAAGTGAGGGCACTCGGAGTGTGGTGTCAGGAAAACAACCTCTCACTCAACGTCAACAAAACAAAGGAAATGATCATGGACTTCAGGAAACAGTAGAAGGAGCACCCCCTATCCACATCGAAGGGACAGTAGCGGAGAAGGTGTAAAGTTTTAAGTTCCTTGGCATACACATCACAGACAAACTGAAATTGTCCACCCCCACAGACAGTGTGGTGAAGAAGGCGCAACAGCTCCTCCTCAACCTCAGGACAAACTTTTACAGATGCAGAATCGAGAGCATCCTGTCGGGCTGTATCACCGCCCTCAACCGCAAGGCTCTCCAGAGGGTGGTGCGGTCTGCACAACGCATCACCATCAATGCAAATTACCTGCCCTCCAAGACACCTACAGCACCTGATGTCACAGGAAGGTAAAAAAGATCCTCAAGGACAACAACCACCCGAGCCACCGCCTGTTCACCCCGCTACCATCCAGAAGACGACGTCAGTACAGGTGCATCAAAGCTGGGAGACTGAAAAACAGCTTCTATCTCAAGGCCATCCGAAGGCTAAACAGGAATCACTAACTCAGAGAGGCTGTTGCCTACATAGAGACCCATATCACTGACCACTTTAAACAATGGCACTTTAAAAATGTTAACATATCTTACATTACTCATCTCATATGTATATACTGCACCTTATACCATCTATTGCACAATGCCTATGCCACTCGGACATCACTCATCCATATATTTATATGTACATATTCTTATTCCATCCTTTTAGATTTGTGTGTATTAGGTACTTGTTGGGGAATTGTTAGATTACTTGTCAGATATTACTGCACTGTCAGAACTAGAAGCACAAGCATTTCGCTACACTCACATTAACATCTGCTAGCCATGTGTATGTGACCAATAACATTTGATATGAACTTCAGGCCCATTCTTAACAGTTTTTAGGGGCCATGGGGGAAGTGTGGCGAGTCACAAATAAGAAATGAACATCTTTAAACATTGAAAGATCAGCGCATAATGTGGCAAAGCACTTTAGCTTGTCACATCAAATCACAGCATGTCAAGCATGTGACCTTTTTCCTGTCGTTCCTTTTTTTTGCCGACAATCTAAATGTTTGATTGTGCCACCAGCTCTAAGTGAATAGGCCTAAAGGAGAGAGGAGAGGTGGATGTGAGGGGAGTAGCATCTGGATGATTCCCATTTTGTGCTCAACTTCCACAAACACAACACTCGTCTGTTGGAGTTTTGTATAAAAAAAAATCACATCAAGGCAAGGAGATGTTAAACGAACTGACAGACTAAAGTGACATACAAAACATAACATCCGCCATCGTCAGACTTGAACTTTTTTTTGTTTGGAGATCATGGCTCTGGTTGCTCCTTCTGTTACCTCATTCATCTACGAGGGGGTCAATTATTGTAAGTGCTCCTGTAATTACTCAGCTGTCTCCATTCCATATGCGGTGCTAGCCCTCTACAGAAGTATCTGGCCTGCTGAGTTGAGGTTATCAATATTTCCTGCCTATTAACCCCCTAACATGGCCATTAAAATCTGTCAATTTAAGCTGGAGATATAGTTTTTATCTGCGGTGAAAGGTGACAGAGCTAGAGCAGTGTTTGTCAGACCATGAGACATCCCGAAGATCAGTATTTTAACAAAATCATCTATAGCATCCGAACAGTTTGGGCTACATACTAATATGACTCTTACTCTTACGAGTGTTTTGCTCTAGGACACCCACAGGCCTCACAAGACCCGTCTGAAGGTCCCCCTTCACTAGCGAAAATTGTTAATGGAAGTACAGTGCCTTGCGAAAGTATTCGGCCCCCTTGAACTTTGCGACCTTTTGACACATTTCAGACTTCAAACATAAAGATATAAAACTGTATTTTTTTGTGAAGAATCAACAACAAGTGGGACACAATCATGAAGTGGAACGACATTTATTGGATATTTCAAACTTTTTTAACAAATCAAAAACTGAAAAATTGGGCGTGCAAAATTATTCAGCCCCCTTAAGTTAATACTTTGTAGCGCCACCTTTTGCTGCGATTACAGCTGTAAGTCGCTTGGGGTATGTCTCTATCAGTTTTGCACATCGAGAGACTGACATTTTTTCCCATTCCTCCTTGCAAAACAGCTCGAGCTCAGTGAGGTTGGATGGAGAGCATTTGTGAACAGCAGTTTTCAGTTCTTTCCACATATTCTCGATTGGATTCAGGTCTGGACTTTGACTTAGCCATTCTAACACCTGGATATGTTTATTTTTGAACCATTCCATTGTAGATTTTGCTTTATGTTTTGGATCATTGTCTTGTTGGAAGACAAATCTCCGTCCCAGTCTCAGGTCTTTTGCAGACTCCATCAGGTTTTCTTCCAGAATGGTCCTGTATTTGGCTCCATCCATCTTCCCACCAATTTTAACCATCTTCCCTGTCCCTGCTGAAGAAAAGCAGACCCAAACCATGATGCTGCCACCACCATGTTTGACAGTGGGGATGGTGTGTTCAGGGTGATGAGCTGTGTTGCTTTTACGCCAAACATAACGTTTTGCATTGTTGCCAAAAAGTTCAATTTTGGTTTCATCTGACCAGAGCACCTTCTTCCACATGTTTGGTGTGTCTCCCAGGTGGCTTGTGGCAAACTTTAAACGACACTTTTTATGGATATCTTTAAGAAATGGCTTTCTTCTTGCCACTCTTCCATAAAGGCCAGATTTGTGCAATATACGACTGATATACGACTGTCCTATGGACAGAGTCTCCCACCTCAGCTGTAGATCTCTGCAGTTCATCCAGAGCGATCATGGGTCTCTTGGCTGCATCTCTGATCAGTCTTCTCCTTGTATGAGCTGAAAGTTTAGAGGGACGGCCAAGTCTTGGTAGATTTGCAGTGGTCTGATACTCCTTCCATTTCAATATTATCGCTTGCACAGTGCTCCTTGGGATGTTTAAAGCTTGGGAAATATTTTTGTATCCAAATCCGGCTTTAAATTTCTTCACAACAGTATCTCGGACCTGCATGGTGTGTTCCTTGTTCTTCATGATGCTCTCTGCGCTTTTAACGCACCTCTGAGACTATCACAGTGCAGGTGCATTTATACGGAGACTTGATTACACACAGGTGGATTGTATTTATCATCATTAGTCATTTAGGTCAACATTGGATCATTCAGAGATCCTCACTGAACTTCTGGAGAGAGTTTGCTGCACTGAAAGTAAAGGGGCTGAATAATTTTGCACGCCCAATTTTTCAGTTTTTGATTTGTTAAAAAAGTTTGAAATATCCAATAAATGTCGTTCCACTTCATGATTGTGTCCCACTTGTTGTTGATTCTTCACAAAAAAATACAGTTTTATATCTTTATGTTTGAAGCCTGAAATGTGGCAAAAGGTCGCAAAGTTCAAGGTGGCCGAATACTTTCGCAAGGCACTGTATATATGTAGACTGTTTAGTGCCAAAAAGGGGGTTAAATACAACAACAAAAAAGTATTCAGACCCATTGACATTTCCCACATTTTGTTACATTACAGCCTTATTCTAAAATGGATTTAAAAAAAAATCTCTACACACAATACCCCATAATGACAAAGAAAAAACAGGTTTTTAAACATTTTTGCAAAAACCTTATTTACGTAAGTATGCAGACCTTTTACTATGAGACTCGAAATTGAACTCAGATGCATCCGATTTCTACTGATCATCCTTGAGATGTTTCTACAACTTTATTGGAGTACACCTGTGGTAAATTCAATTGATTGGACATTATTAGGAAAGGCACAGATGGAAGCCACTCTTCAGTAAAAAGCACATGATGGCCCGCTTGGAGGATGCCAAAAGGCCCCTAAAGACTCTCAGACCATGAGAAACAAGATTCTCTCTTCTGATGAAACTAAGATTGCACTCTTTGGCCTGAATGCAAAGCGCCATGTCTGGAGGAAACCTGGCACCATCTTTACAGTGAAGCATGGTGGTGACAGCAGCGGCTTCGGGACAAGTGTCTGAATTACCTTGAGTGGCCCAGCCAGAGCCCAGACTTGAACCCTGAACGAACATTTCTGGAGAGACCTGAAAATAGCTGTGTAGCAACACCCCACATCCAACCTGACCAAGCTTGAGAGGATCTGCACAGAAGAATTGGAGAAACTCACCAAATACAGATGTGCCAAGCTGTAGCGTCATACCCAAGAAGACTTGACGCTGTAATCGCTGCCAAAGGTGTTTTAACAAAGTACTGAGTAAAGGGTGTTAGGTAAAAACTCGACGAACACTATGAAAGCTTAAACCAAGTTTATTCTTCCCAGAGGATCAACACAGCTGCATTATACAAAAACAAATCCACACAAGCACTTATATTTAACCCTTTCTCCTAGAGTCTTCTCCTACACATCTGAACAAACATTGTATCTTTACAGCTAGGCAGGAAACTAAGTGATACAGGCCATAAACTTTTTTCTTTCTTTCTCCCTTAATGTGACCTGACCTGACCCCGACCCCCTTCTTCACTAATCCATGGCTCTCTCCCCTTACTGCCACATGTGATTGCTTTCCCTGCACTCAGCACATACCAAGCTGAATACTTTCCGAAGGCACTGTATCTCTCAGATATAGGATGGACACTTTGGAACAAACTTCCTTTGGATATTTTTGGGGACTATCTGTTGTTCAATGTAGTGAATGTGTTATTTAATGCGTTTGTATGGGCTAATAGCAAGGCCAAAAATACTTTTTCATCAAGTAATTTCAAAAAAAGTTTTGGGGATACTTCAAGGGGTTTTATAATTCTAAATCAAACAGATAAATGATCCTTGGTATGACCTTCTTAAAACAATTCCATTTAGCTTAGTAGACCCCCCGGCTTAGACAGGGCTTAGACTGTTATTGGTTAAAAATAGAAGCGTCTGTCTCAGTGACTGCATGCAGCACTTTGAAGAAGCTATCCCACAATCCTTTGCTTCTACTGCTGACAAGCCCAGGGTCCTGTCATTTCTGGCGAAAACCAAACACTGCATTCCAAAGTAAGAACCTCATACCAACGGTCAAGCATGGTGGTGGTATTGTGATGGTTTGGGGATGCTTTGCTGCTTAAGGACCTGGACGACTTACCATTATTAAATTATGCTCTGTATCAGAGAATTCTACAGGAGAATATCAGGCCATCTGTCCATGAGCTGAAGCGCAGCTGGGTCATGTAGCAAGACAATGATTCAAACCACACAAGCAAGTCTACAGTACATCAGAATGGCTGAAAAGCAACAAATTTAAAGTTTTGAAATGGCCTAGTCAAATTTACAGACCTAAACCCGATTGAGATGTTGTGGCAGGACCTGAAATGAGCAGTTCATGCTCGAAAACCATCACGTCACTGAGTTAAAGCAGTTCTGCATGGAAGAGTGGAACAAAATTCCTCTGCAGCGATGTTAGAGACTGATCAACAACCACAATAAGTGTTTGGTTGCAGTCATTGCAGCTAAAGGTGGCACAACCAGTTATTGAGTGTAAGGTGGCAAATACTTTTTCACACAGGGGCATTGGGTGTTATATCACTTTTGTATCACATCTGTGTTATTTGTTCACTCTGGTTCCCTTTATTTAATAATAGGTTTTAGTTAAAGTTCTGATAACTTTCAGTATAAAAAATATGCACAAATAGAGAAAATCAAAAAAGGGGGAAAATACTTTTTCACGGCACTGTACATTGAGGTCTCTCAGGACCATTGTAGTCTGGTTGTGGTGTATTAAAGAGCGACCGCCTTTTATGCGCTTGATGTCAGTCAGAATGCGCTCATTGTTCCAAAATGTGATTGTTACGCAACAGGACAGTTAGCCTGCCCTCAAACCAAGACACACGCTGCCTGCTAATTATCTATAGGCAATATTTCAACTTGTCAATTAGAAACTATTTTCTAACAAGTTTTATTTTCTAACAACACTTTGCACTGAGGTGGGTTCCCCCGTCTCATTAATTCACATAGAAGTAGCCCATTTCACTGTTGCGGACAATTTATGTTTGATGCTTTACTGAACTGGACAAACTTCTCTCTTCGATGAACGTCCAAGCACCTCCCCAGTGTTTCCCCAGATCAAGTATGCAGACATTTGTGCAAACTTTTCCCTCCGGCACATTTTCTGGCTGGCGCTCACATTGCCTTCATTGTTGTTTTTCTTACAAATATTAACTTTGGACGTGTGTGCGTTTCAATCAAAGGTAGTGCCTTATTTTCTGTGTATCGTGTTGTCGTTTCAACTGTAGCATAGCGTATGTATGTATGTATGTATGTATGTATGTATGTATGTACAGTGCTTTGCGAAAGTATTCGGCCCCCTTGAACTTTGCGACCTTTTGCCACATTTCAGGCTTCAAACATAAAGATATAAAACTGTATTTTTTTGTGAAGAATCAACAACAAGTGGGACACAATCATGAAGTGGAACGACATTTATTGGATATTTCAAACTTTTTTAACAAATCAAAAACTGAAAAATTGGGCGTGCAAAATTATTCAGCCCCCTTAAGTTAATAATTTGTAGTGCCACCTTTTGCTGCGATTACAGCTGTAAGTCGCTTGGGGTATGTCTCTATCAGTTTTGCACATCGAGAGACTGAAATTTTTTCCCATTCCTCCTTGCAAAACAGCTCGAGCTCAGTGAGGTTGGATGGAGAGCATTTGTGAACAGCAGTTTTCAGTTCTTTCCACAGATTCTCGATTGGATTCAGGTCTGGACTTTGACTTGGCCATTCTAACACCTGGATATGTTTATTTTTGAACCATTCCATTGTAGATTTTGCTTTATGTTTTGGATCATTGTCTTGTTGGAAGACAAATCTCCGTCCCAGTCTCAGGTCTTTTGCAGACTCCATCAGGTTTTCTTCCAGAATGGTCCTGTATTTGGCTCCATCCATCTTCCCATCAATTTTAACCATCTTCCCTGTCCCTGCTGAAGAAAAGCAGGCCCAAACCATGATGCTGCCACCACCATGTTTGACAGTGGGGATGGTGTGTTCAGCTGTGTTGCTTTTACGCCAAACATAACGTTTTGCATTGTTGCCAGAAAGTTCAATTTTGGTTTCATCTGACCAGAGCACCTTCTTCCACATGTTTGGTGTGTCTCCCAGGTGGCTTGTGGCAAACTTTAAACGACACTTTTTATGGATATCTTTAAGAAATGGCTTTCTTCTTGCCACTCTTCCATAAAGGCCAGATTTGTGCAATATACGACTGATTGTTGTCCTATGGACAGAGTCTCCCACCTCAGGTGTAGATCTCTGCAGTTCATCCAGAGTGATCATGGGCCTCTTGGCTGCATCTCTGATCAGTCTTCTCCTTGTATGAGCTGAAAGTTTAGAGGGACGGCCAGGTCTTGGTAGATTTGCAGTGGTCTGATACTCCTTCCATTTCAATATTATCGCTTGCACAGTGCTCATTGGGATGTTTAAAGCTTGGGAAATCTTTTTGTATCCAAATCCGGCTTTAAACTTCTTCACAACAGTATCTCGGACCTGCCTGGTGTGTTCCTTGTTCTTCATGATGCTCTCTGCGCTTTTAACGGACCTCTGAGACTATCACAGTGCAGGTGCATTTATACGGAGACTTGATTACACACAGGTGGATTGTATTTATCATCATTAGTCATTTAGGTCAACATTGGATCATTCAGAGATCCTCACTGAACTTCTGGAGAGAGTTTGCTGCACTGAAAGTAAAGGGGCTGAATAATTTTGCACGCCCAATTTTTCAGTTTTTGATTTGTTAAAAAAGTTTGAAATATCCAATAAATGTCGTTCCACTTCATGATTGTGTCCCACTTGTTGTTGATTCTTCACAAAAAAATACAGTTTTATAGCTTTATGTTTGAAGCCTAAAATGTGGCAAAAGGTCGCAAGGTTCAAGGGGGCCGAATACTTTCGCAAGGCACTGTATGTATAAAGTACAATGTATTTACTGTTTTATTCATATGTTTTCAAGTACTGATAACAAATCATGCATTCTGATTCTTGCATAGATTGTAATCGACACACATGACGTGTGTAAAATACTTTTTTGAAGGTTGTACTGTTTCTGATGAGCTAATGCTAAGCTATTTGCCAGCTATGTGTGGCGCCATGTTTGTTGACATTATCCAATGCATTATGGGTGTCATGTAAACGTCTGTCAGACCAAAGATGTTAAAACAAAATGAGGTGAGGGATGTTTCACTCATCTTTCGAGTAAACTTCCGGAAGTGAATGAAGGGAAGTGAATGATGGTAGATGACACACCCCCATGCATACCAAACAGAACAAACTCATCTTGTCTCCTCTTCTTATCTTTGGTTGACCCGAAAAAACAAACATACTACACTCTAACTGCAGTTACACTGCAAAATTGCTGCAGTAAAAAAAAACTGTTATTTAGAATGCAGTATTTGCAGCATACTGCAGTTATGCTACACTCTAACTGCAGTTATACACCAGTTTGAGCGCAGGGGCCAGAGACAGACATGCCCAGCACCACCAACTTAGTTTACATAACAAAACACTTTACGCATTGAGAAATACTGCACCAAACACCTTAGTTAGATGTACATTCTTGGTGTTCTTGTCATGTTTTAGCCCTCTAGCAAATCGAGTTCCAGCCAATGAGCTTTAGCCCCAACGCCATTTGAATGACAGCTAGCAAGATGCACACACAGCAGAGCGAGAGAGAGCAATGACATGGTGCACATATCGGCACAATTCTCGGGCTCTTGAGCGCTACTTTTGGCTCAGAAGGGCTACTTTCAGAACTACCGGCTAAAAGGTTTACAAAGGTACCGGAGAATCTCTTTATTGTCCAGGTGTTAACATCAGGATGCTCATAGGATAGCTCACTCCCAGCACGCACGCACACACACACACACACACACACAAACACACACGAAACACATCCCCCAACACACACACTAACTCGAGGAAAAGCTAAAGAGAAAATTTGTTGAAATAAAGCTGCAAAATTAGGCCTGACAAGCGGTAACCTTGAAATCCATCTTCAAAGATATCTGAGATGTGATCCTTGATATGATGGAGTGAAGCTAAGCCTCCCGCTGGTCTCCTACAAAAGTAAAAAATCTTCTTATCCAATTAGATTATGGTAATTAGAGCCCTCCTCAACATCACCGGCGGGACGTTACGCCAACACCTGATTACTGAGTCCACGTCCCAAATGGCACCCTATTCCCTATATATATGCAATTCCATTTGACCAAGACCCATTTGGGTCTCAGACTATCTTTTCTCTCGCTTGCATCTGTGGGGATTTTACCTGAAATTGGTGGGGATTTAAACCCAAGTCTTGGACGGTGGCCAAAATTGAACTCTCCTGATGAAAGTTACATTTTATATCAACAACATAGCTCAGGCTGTAGGAAGCTCTGTCATCCATTTATATGCAGATGATACAGTCTTATACTCAGCTGGCCCCTCCCCGGATTTTGTGGTAAACGCTCTACAACAAAGCTTTCTTAGTGTCCCACAAGCTTTCTTTGCCCTTAACCGTGTTCTGAACACCTCCAAAACAAAGGTCATTTGGTTTGGTAAGAAGAATGCCCCTCTCCCCACCAGTGTGATTACTACCTCTAAAGGGTTTAGACACCTCATATAAGTCTTTTGGAGTATGGCTATATTTGTATTTTTAATCCCAGCCCCCGTCCCCGCAGGAGGCCTTTTCCCTTTTGGTAGGCCGTCTTTGTAAATAAGAATTTGTTCTTAACTGACTTGCCTAGTTAAATAAAGGGTAAATAAAACAAAATAAAGTTAGCTACTTGTCAGAGTATTTTCTCTGGCCTTTTGTGGATGCAGGCCTTTTCGTGGAATGCTGAAACTCCGATAAATTGGTCCATTCGCTTCAAAAGAAAGATTCCACTGTCAATATCTTCCCTAAACAGAGGCAGAGGGGTTGGTGGACTTGGACCAGGTTTCACAGATTTGCGAATGGATGCGGCCATGCTTTTTTTGTGTTGAAACACCACTCTGTTGTGTAGGGCCCAGTGTTAAAAGCCGTCACCAAATGTCAAGCTGCCTGCGACTGAAGATAAAACCTTGCAGCTGCACAGAGCTCCTCAAAGGGACAGCCACTACAGTACATATATACACCATGAGCCTCCCACAACAACTGGCCAGATAATTGAAGGAGAGAGAGAGAGAGAGAGAGAGAGAGAGAGAGAGAGAGAGAGAGAGAGAGAGAGAGAGAGAGAGAGAGCACCCACACGAGCAAACGTACCCACGCACACAAATACATACGCACAAACACAGTAAGTGAACATTGCCTCCAGAAAACTAGACAGTAGCCCCCAATGGCCTCCCAATGAGAAAGAATCCTCTATTTCCATCATTATTCTCAGTCTAAATAATGGTACACTCTGCCATCAATTGTCTCTCTCTTCTTTCATAGCATCAACTTAATCCTGGTGATGTGATATGAAAAGCTCTGCTGTTGTCTTTAGTTTGATATGAAAAGGAAATATTCATCATAGACATGTGTGGACATTTCTCTGTGACAGCATGGGTAGCACCATTGAGGCGATCTCCATGCCGGTTGGACATGACTCCAACAAGGTCACCAGGAGGGATCAGCCACAGAGCTCTGCTACCCGACCTGAGGCCGGTGGACCCCGACATTATACATTATACACTAAATTGATCACTACCATTTTGATGCTGCGCCATTTGCTCGTGCTTTGCTGCGTAGTACAGTCATATCTGACTAAAATCATAACATGGTGTCAGAAGTGATTTAACCTCGTCAAATATAAGACAGGACAGATTATTTCACTAAAATGAAAAATGTTCCTTGAGTTGTCGCAGTTAAGAGTGACGAAAAGTAGCTAACAGCTAACTGCTCTCTTCAGTGAGTAGAGCAGCCGAAGCGGAGACGTTGCTATGGTTACTCAGAGACTCAGATCTGCCATGAGTAGAGTACATGCAGAGCGAGCTGTACGCAGGGAGAGAGTGACAGACAGACAGAGAGGAGCAGCTAATGCATTTACTAACGTAGGAAGTTATTTCGGGTTTCGGCAGGGCCTTAAATTTGTCAAAGGCAATCGGGCGGGCACGGGATTAAAAGGCTTTAGGTAGTCTCATATCTTAGTCTTCCCAACCCTGGCAGTCTGAATGCAGGTTGCGGGTGATGAAAAATTATAAAAAATCGGATATTCCCACTCTGGTTTGATTCCAATTGGAATTATGCATCACTTTGCAAGCCAGCACAATGTGACTTGCAGGCCTGATGTGGCCTGTAAACTGTGAGTTTCAGGCCACTGTATTACACTCGTATAAAAAATGGTTTAGGTTGGCCAAAGAGCTCTATTTTCATAGCATCTGAACAAAGCACCGGTTCTAATCTAAGTGCCAATGCCATTTACAAAACTACAAGGCATTTACATTTTTTGGATGACATGAAAATAAAGCTCTTTGGCTACACACACCAGTGGTGGTTTTGGCTTTGGAATAACAATGCATGACCAGAAAAGGATCCCAAACCTACTGTAACATTTGGTGGTGGATCTTTGACGTTATGGGGCTATTTTGCTTCCATTGGTCCTGGGGCCCTTGAGAAGGTCGACTGCATGAACTTTACCCAGTACCAGGACATTTTAGCCAAAAACCTGGTTGCCTTTGCCAGGAGGCTGAAACTTGGCCACAAGTGGATCTTACAGCAAGACAATAACCCCAAGCACACATCAAAATCCACAAAGAAATTGTTAATTGGCAACAAAATTAACATTTTGCAATGGCCATCTCATTCTCCGGACTTCAAATCCATTGAAAACCTGTGGTTTGAATTGAAGAGAGGCAGTCCATAAGCGCATACGAAGGATATCAAGGATCTAGAAGGATTATGTATGGAGGAATGGTCTAAGATCCCTCCCAATGTGTTGTCAAATTTATAAAACATTTTAGAAAAACGCTCAGTGCCGTTATCCTCACAAGGTAAGGTATTGAAAGGTATTGAAAACAGGGGTATCAATAATTCTGACCCCTACCTTTTTGAGAAAAAAAACTATTGCTTGTTCAACAAAATCTCTTTCTCAGAGAAATTGTATTTGTATAAAATAATATAATTTCCATTTGTCTTGTAAACAGTATTTGAATTATCTATTTTATACAGTAATTTTTGCTCATCTTTATCAAGGGTGGCAATCATTTCATACCCCACTGTACATGTCTTTCTGTGCTTTGATCACAAAGATGTCAGGTGTTTCACAAGATCAGTTAAGTATGCACAGGGCCTTAGACTATTTGCTGAAAAAGTAAGATTAGGGCAAACATTTTCGCTAATTTACTGTAATACCACTTTCATACCTATTTTGCTTATTAAGCGTCCTCCTACTTGAAAACTAGTCAGCGATAAAGCGAGGGGGAGCTCACTTTTATAAATAAGCACTTTGAGGTTTCCAGAGGTATGACACAGCACTCAACTCATCCATTGTAACTATGAGTTATCGCAACTGTTAAATCATTGCGATCCCCAATTCTTACAATAAAGGAGAATTCCAGCTTATACCACCCATCAGTCCTTTAGCGTCACCGTGAGCTTGACATCAACTGGCACATTTACTGTCTTTTTATATATGACCCTATCACTAACAGTAGCAGTCACTTTAAGGATGCACTGCTGCTGCTGAAACAGATCATTAATCTTTTTAGATCAATACTTAATACACTTTTTGTGCTTCCAAGTCCTTTTTGCTGCATTTTGCAACTTTCATGCCCATTAGGTGGAAAATATAGCTGACTGGTGGTGTGCAAGCATATGTGTGCGTGTGTGTGTGCGTGTGTGAATAATGTGCATAAGCATTGTGTGTTTGGGGGGTTGCATGCATGCTTGTGTGTGCATCTGTTTGTGTACGTACGACTCCGGGATGCTGGCCTTCTCGGCAGAGTTCCTCTGTCCAATGTCTGTTATTTTGCGCATCTTAATCTTTTATTTTTATTGGCCAGTCTGAGATATGGCTTTTTCTTTGCAACTATGCCTAGAAGGACAGCATCCCGGAGTCACCTCTTCACTGGGGATGTTGAGACTGGTGATTTGTGGGTACTATTTAATGAAGCTGCCAGTTGTGGACTTGTGAGGCGTCTGTTTCTCTAACTAGACACTCTAATGTACTTATCCTCTTGCACAGTTGTGCACCGGGGCCTCCCACTCCTCTTTCTATTGTGGTTAGAGCCAGTTTGCTCTTTTCTGTGAAGGGAGTAGTACACATCGTTATACGAGATCTTCAGTTTCTTGGCAATGTCTCGCATGGAATAGTCTTCATTTCTCAGAACAAGAAGAAAGTACTTTGTTTCTGGACATTTTGAGCTTGTAATCGAACCCACAAATGCTGATGCTTCAGATACTCAACTTGTCTAAAGAAGGCCAGTTTTATTGCTTCTTTAATCAGAACAACAGTTTTCAGCTGTGCTAACATAATTGCAAAGGGTTTTCTAATGATCAATTAGCCTTTTAAAATTATAAACTTGGATTAGCTAACACAATGTGCCATTGGAACACAGGAGTGATGGTTGCTGATAACGGGACTCTGTATGCCTAAGTTGGTATTCCATCTGCCGTTTCCAGCTACAATAGCCATTTACAACATTAACAATGTCTGCACTGTATTATCAATTTCATGTTATTTTAATGGACAAAAAAAAAATGTTTTTCTTTCAAAAACAAGGACATTTCTAAGTGACCCCAAACCTTTGAAAGGTAGTATATATGTCTGTGAATGTTATGTGTAAGAGGAATTCCAAAAAGGCATCTTTGTCTTCCATAGACCAATTCTCTATCCCAGTTGGTTTGGCTGATACAAAAATGTAAGATTATCATCATGCAACCTCCAAGTTAGTTTGGCTTTCATTAGCTGTATTGTAATAGCCTGGAGGTTTGACTGAGCGCCATATACATTATTTCATTACTTCCAGGGAAGCCATAAAAACCTGACTAAGTCTGCTTCCCAAATGGCACCCTAATCCCTACATAGTGCACTACTTTTAACCAGATCCCAATTGGTCCTGGTCCAAAGTAGGGCACTATATAGGGAATAAGGTGCCATTTGGGACATAGTTTAAACACCCCACAGTAAAAGAATACTAATTGGAGGTGCAGGCAGCCGCTCTGAACTGTACCCCCGGCCAAACGTAAACTATACCGGGGACTGTACCATGGCCAAGCATAAGTTAATGATGCAAATAAATTATCTCCAGCTCAGGGCTGCAGCAATGCGTTTGGTTTGCTAACTTGCTAGCTAAGTGGCTAGCTTGCAAGATCAAACTTACTGGTTACAGCAGAAACAGTTCATCCCCTCCTGAATCAAGATCCCTGCTGCCTAAATTTGTTTTGTGTGTCAAATTATCATGATTTTTATTTTGGAAATAGAGCCCGTTGTGTGCACTGACGGTAATACAGTACACCCCGGTATGGTACATGAATGGTATGAAAATCTGGATTACGACATGTTGGCCACAGGGTGTGAGAGTGAGGGCACCAAGAGCCAGAAAGCTAAATGTCAGGCATTGCTGGAGTTAATTGCAAACAGGCAGCACACCTTCCTCGTTCATTAGCCCTTGCTGTTGGGTGAAACACTAGCTAGCCTAACTGCTACATGAGCACACGCTACTTCTTTCACAACAATGGGCCGCTGGGTCCTGAAAAGGAGTAATCACCATCGAAAGCCTAGTGTAGCCTTCTCCTCTAATCTGTGGGTAAGCAGACGGAGATAACACCCAATGCGATGAGTCTGGTCCTTAAAGAGAGACAGAGGGACAGGAAGACGAGCCCGTGTCTACAGGGCTAGTTGGGTCGGGTTGGTACCACTGTCCAATGCTTTACTCCAGTACCACACTGACTGAGGCTTCCAGATGGTGTATGGAACTGAACTGGAGGATGGCAAGGTTGGATGGTGTCAGTGGAGATGCATGGTGCCACACGGTTATAACCTCAGTCCCCAGGCCTAGACTTCGAGATCTGCACTCACTAGTCATAACGTCTAAACAAAGCAAATTGGCCAGTGTAACCTTTCGAGTGTGATTCAGGAATTAAATTAACTCTATGAGAGTGAAATTAAAACTCAGGGGTGTAAAATAACTCCAGTATTGGTGTTAATAACCAGTGTTGAGTGTGCTTACTCTGGAGAGTAAAACGTTCCCATCAAAACCACGCCCATCATTATCATATTCCTCACCATGCTCTAATGCAGCTAGATATTTTATAGGATTGTTTTTGAATGTACATCACTTGATTGATTAATCGTATGCCACACATAGATAAATAACATACACTAATCCAACCAGTTAGTTCGATTTATTGCGCCCATTACTGAAATGGTTGTTCCAGTTGAAATGGTTTCGTTAGTCTCCTTTATCAATGTTCATAATAAAACGTCAAACTATCGGATGTTCTAACATCAATTTAGGTTGTACATCACTTTAGATTGTACATCACTTTAGGTTGTACATCACTTTAGGTTGTACATCACTTTAGATTGTACATCACTTTAGGTTGTACATCACTTTAGGTTGTACATCACTTTAGGTTGTACATCACTTTAGGTTGTACATCACTTTAGGTTGTACATCACTTTGCAAGCCAGCATAATGGGAACCAGGAGTTTCCTGTTGGGGTAAAACTTGGCCATCAATTTAGGCCTTGTGATATATATATATATATATAATGTGTTGTCATAAACGGTTTAATTTTAATAATAACATTTGCCTACAGTAGGAACTCACTTGGTAAAGTCCAAAGAACTGAAAATTAACAAATTCAACAACCATGTTGGTCACGAACAAACCCAGTCTTGGCTGGTAACTCTACAATTCGCTTGAAAAGGCACATTGAGAAAGTATATTGGAGGCGTGGATTAGTGGGGCATGGCTTTAAAAAAGAATACAAAATATATTTTTGGCCACACGTGAATGGAAGTATTGTACCAGTTTAAGTGGTCTATGGTTATGTTAATAACATTTTGAGTATATCTGCCACCAGTTCTGAAGTCTCAGTAAATGCTTACATAAGAGCATGTGACAATAAAGACTTGTAATTATTATTGTAATGTCCTTAACCCAACACTGAGTGAGTGACCTTGTCAAGAGATACAGATCTCTTGGTGTAATGATAAAAAATACAATATGAGCTGTTATTGCATAACACCATTGGTGCAAACATAAGGAAATACACTTCCCTGTGTTAAAAATACTATATTGCAATACACTGAAAGTGTTAATTCCCTGACACAGACAAAGAGGAACAGCATTATCCCTAAGTAGTGTTAATTTAACAATCTAAAGTGTTAAATTGAACACTGTCAGTGTTGATTTAACACTGGAGAATTTGCTGTGTAGAGAAATATTATCTGCAGGCTAATGTTTCCTGAGAGATATGAAACTAAATGTATTTGGGTTTGAATGAAGTGTGTTTTTATAGTAAAAGGATAGTTTCCTTCAGTTGGGGTTTGGTTTGATTGAATCCAGACCATAGTGACTCTCCAGAACCTGAGAAGCTGAGCTCACACACACATAGGCATGCATTCATGAATACACACGCACGCACAGACTCTCCGCCCCCCTACGGAGGTGGGAGATGGAGACTGAGAGGAGATTGGAACCAGATGAATGGTGTGCTTATAGGCTAAACCTCCCATTCGTCCCCTCCCTGGGCTTCTATGTTACATCTCTATCACCTCCCAAAACCCAGATTAAAACAATGTGGGGAGACACCATGCCAAACACTGGGCTCTCAAAGGGTGTGTGTGTGTGTGTGTGTGTGTGTGTGTGTGTGTGTGTGTGTGTGTGTGTGTGTGTGTGTGTGTGTGTGTGTGTGTGTGTGTGTTAGAAAGACAGAGACAGTTGGACTAAGCCTCTGTTCTCAGAGGGTGTGTGGAGGATTTTGCTTGCGATAATAATCCTACTTCCAAGTATCTTGTTGATGGTGTTTTAAAACGTTCATTTTTTATATATAACGCTCTAGAGATAAGCTACATCAGACACATCAGTCAATGTAGTAAGACGCAAAGTAGTGAATTACTGAAAGGGTGGACTAAACATTCTGGCTACAAATGAGCAGAGAAACCCCGTAAGAGGCAGTCTGGGATTCAAACAACAACAAAACATACACCCAAAACTTTTTGGGTAAATAGCTGGGGGATGGGAGATTAAGACGGATGAATTTAGCTCATAAGGCATAAGTTATATTCTTCAAGAATCAATGGCAACTTTCAACACGCTAGAATTTGTTTTATACAATTCCCCTGATACACTACATGACTAAAAGTACGTGGACGTCCTGCTCGTCCAAAATCATGGGCAGTAATATGGAGTTGGTCCCCCCCTTTGCTGCTATAACAGCATCCACTTTTCTGGGAGCAACAACGTTGCATCACGTCCATGTTACAGCAGAAATGGACTCAACCGCATGAATGCCCAGCCATCCTGTCTTCAGTCAGTTGTGTGTTTCACCCCCCCCCGAAAAAAAACAGCATTATTTTAAACGGTTATGATGGTTATGATGTTTTTTTGTTTTTCATGACAGTCTTCATCCATAACCGTCGGTTACACATTATACGGTAATCGTATCAGCCCTAGACATTGCGTGAATGTGCAGATGTGTTATTTGGATGTTGCATGAATGTTTCAGAAAGGGTTGAGTGGGACAATACAGCAGGGGGCTACAACCACCAATGCTATCTGGTTGCCCAGAGAAAAACCCACAGAGAGAACACAGCGAGTGTGTGTGGGTGTGTCTGTGTCTGTGTACATGTGCGTCTGTGTGTTAGAGTGAGAGAGAGAGAGAGAGTGTGTGTGTGTGCGTGTGTGTGTGTGTGTGTGTGTGTGTGTGTGTGTGTGTGTGTGCGCATGTTCCACATAGGCAGACACATATACATTCCCCCTACCCAGCCCGGCACTACAGGGGCGGCATCCTAAATAGCACCCTATTCCCTATATAGTACGCCACATTTGAAGTAGACCCTTAGGACTTTGGTCAAATGTAGCGCACTATGGAATAGTTTGCTACTTGGGATGCAGCATGAGGCACCTGCGAAAAATGAGGCCTGCAACTCGGCTGTTGTCAGGCCACTCAGGGGACAAGGAAATAAGACTTTCTCTTCAGTAGGAAAAAAACTACTATTCCACCGCTCGGAGATCCATCATCTCAGCCTGGCCTCAAAATATACTTTGCACCTCTAAGATGTATGATACTACTAATAGTGTAGTTACTTGCAGTGGTGGAAAAAGTACCCAATTGTCATAATTGAGTAAAAGGATAGATACTTTTATTTGAGTAACTTTCTATTAAGGTAAAAGTCACCCAGTAAAATACTACTTGAGTAAAAGTCTAAAAGTGTTTGGTTCTAAATATACTTAAGTATCAAAAGTAAATGTATTGCTAAAATATACAGTACTTAAGTATTGTGAGGAAAACATTTGTTGTCTGAAGAGATGGCATTGAATTGTACACAGCATCGCCTCTCCCTCTATCTTTGTTCGTGCAGGTGACTGTGACCTCCTCAGACCAATTGGCAGTATGCCCAGAACATTGTTCTGGGATCCAAAAGGAGTATCTCAGTTTCAAGGTCCCAGCTTTGAGAGAAGAAGCCTAGTGAGGTGTAAGTCAGTCACGTACAGTAACCAACGTTAATGATGAATAATTAATAATTTAAAATCATGCTTATAAGACTTGTTTGGATAGCCATATATAAGACAACTAGCAGGACTGCCCGGGAGAGCTCCCGACCGATGTGTACTATGGTGCATTAAGTTTGTTTGAACCTGTCTGCAAGGAAACACTGGTTGCGCATTCCGAAGTGTGAAAGCGTAAGGGAATTTCCCGTTTGTCCAAAGCCGACGTGGACCCGCCCAGATCTTTACTGAGAGCTGTCCAGGGGATGATGCCTGATCCGCGAACCTCTGAACGTCTACTGAATTCCAGTAAGTCAATTTAAATGAATTTGAATGATTCATTTAAATTTGACTTTGAGTCCCTGGTGGTAATTTCCAAGACAGTAACAAAAGTAAAAGTACCTATCATTTCAAATGACTTATATTAAGCAAAGCAGACAGCATCATTGTCTTGTTTGAAATATTTACTGATAGCCAGGGGCACACTCCAGCACTCAGACATAATTTACAAAAGATGCATTTGTGTTTAGTGAGTCCACCAGATCAGAGGCAGTAGGGATGACCAAGTGTTCTCTTGATAAGTGCATGAATATGACAATTTTCCTGTCCTGCTAAGTATTCAAAATGTAACAAGTATTTTTGGGTGTCAGGGAAAATTGATGTAGCAAAAAGTACATTATTTTCTTTAGGAATGTAGTGAAGTAAAAGTAAAAAAGTAAGTTGTAAAAATTATAAATAATAAAGTAAAGTACAGATACCCCCAAAAATGACTTAAGTAAGTACTTTAAAGTATCTTTACTTAAGTACTTTGACCACTGGTTACTTGAGACAGAAATAAAAGTAGGGAGGTTAGTCGGGCGGATGGGTGGGCAGGTATCATCTGCGACAAGTTCGAGTCGCATCAGGCACAAATTTAGCATTTTAGCTAACCCTTCCCCTAAAGGTAACCCAATTCCGCTAACGTGCTACATAAATTCACCTAACCTTTGTAATTTTAGTTATCTTAACCGCCAAAGTAAATTCTCCCCGTAATTCTCCATTGTTGTTCTCCTTTGTTGTTACAGAACAACACGACCAGGTAAGACGTATGCTACTATTCGTCTTCAAATTGGTATGATATTGTAAGACTGCTATTCCCATACATAATGTAACCTAATGTCAAATATTATAATAAATGGAATGCCACAGATTTATGCACAGAATAATACGAATTGCCCTGAGATGATGTTGATCATCTAGACCTGAGGGGCCAGGACAGGAGAGGAGGAAGAGAGGGGTGATTTTAGTCCACACATTCACATCAAGTTTAAGTCAGAAGTTTACATACACCTTAGCCAAATACATTTAAACTCAGTTTTTCACAATTCCTGACATTTAATCCTGGTAAAAAGTCCCTCTGTTAGGTCAGTTAGGATCACCACTTTATGTTAATTAAGAATATGAAATGTCAGAATAATAGTAGAGAGAAAGATGTATTTCAGCTTTTATTTCTTTCATCACATTCCCAGTGGGTCAGAAGTTTACATAGACTCAATTTGTATTTGGTAGCATTGCCTTTAAATTGTTTAACTTGGGTCAAACTTTTCAGGTAGCCTTCCACAAGCTTCCCACAATAAGTTGGGTGAATTTGGCCCATTCCTCCTGACAGAGCTGGTGTAACTGACATTTCTCCAAAAGGTACGATCTTTGTCCCCATGTGCAATTGCAAACAGTAGTCTGGCTTTTTTTATGGCGGTTTTGGAGCAGTGGCTTCTTCCTTTCTGAGCGGCCTTTCAGGTTATGTCGATATAGGACTTGTTTTACTGTGGATATAGATACTTTTATACCCGTTTCCTCCAGCATCTTCACAAGGTTCTTTGCTGTTGTTCTGGGACTGATTTGTACTTTTCGCACCAAAGTACGTTCATCTCTAGGAGACAGAATGCGTCTCCTTCCTGAGGTCCTGCGTGCACTGGGTATTATATTTGCATTACTGACTCAAATTAACAAAATCAGTCGAAAGATTCATTATTTTTACTAACGAGTCGAAAAGATCTGAGTCAGTAAAAATAGCCGAACTGCCAGGGCAATTGAGTCTACCTGGAGTACCAGATAGGCAGGATTTGTACTTTTGGGACCATTCCATTGGTTTCATTGCCTGACAAGGCAAACCTTGATTACGACAGAACAAGTAATTAGGGTGGGTTGGGGAGAAACAAAAAATATATATATATTCAACCAAAACCGACAAGACAGTCTTATTGTTCTATTTATTTAATTCCTTTCTACTCATACCCACTGTGTCTGTGGCAGAAAGTACTCAACAACGACAGAGACACTTGCATGTGTGGTTCAAATGTTCAAAAGTCATTACACGTACGGTAATCTGTTACCCTCAAGTCATTGGCTGTGTCCTCCCACTCTCTGTTATTACTAACCAAACATCATAAAGTCATTACTGTTATACATGGATATGTCATTACTGTTATACTCTTATATAATATTTCAAGAGCTATACTGTGATGAAGACACAATGTCCTCCTCACATTGTTATATGGTCTTGAGCTGACACAGTGCTGTCATGCCATTTTAATTAGATGGTAAATGGGTGTCATTTCTGAAAGACAGCAGCATTAACCTCTATGGAAGAAGAGGCTTGAGACAACACAGTCACGAAAATTCAAAGTTAAAAGTTGATGTCTTCAAAGTATTCTGACAACCGCTCATTAGTAAGGGAAAAGGCGATCCTTTAGAGGTTAACATGTTTCATTGCTATGACAAAACTAAATTGGTTCAAGTTAACTGTTGAAATGACAGAGGAGTAGCTTGCTTGCTCATTAGGCTTAACGTTTGGCTGGAAGCTTCAAAACTCCAAGCAAAGTCCATATTTTAACCAGGCTACAATGGGGAGATGGTGATTCATCGCATGTGTATGCCTGTGTGAGCTAGTGTGTGACAGACCACATTCCAATGAAGTGTGTGAGGTCAGTGTTTAGATTAAAGCAAGACCAGAGTCTGAGGGAGATGTCTCGAAGTGGCACAATAGTCAACCTTGGCCCTATGGATGCCCTTCCCCACGCTATACACGCCTATTATACCCATCCACTCCTAATCCTCCTCTCCAGTCTGGTCTTCTACAATCACCTTCTCCTTTCTCTCCTTTTTTTCCTTTTCTTGCATCTCCATTCAGTTCCTCTTCTCCTGTCACCTTCTGTAGACTAATGGAGGTATGATGAAAGCATTCAGTAATTGATATGGATGGATGGAAACAATTGCCATTCAAGAAGATAGTTTTACGATGTGATACCATACTATACAGCAGTGGTCCTCAACTACATTAGGACGCAGAGACCTTTCTTGACCGAATGGTCAAAGGGCCAGAACATAATAACAAATCACTTGTACACTGCAAATTGACCACAAGAAGCCCAAACAGATATAGTAATTGACAAAAACAGAATCATTTCAAACCTTGATTACATTGGGATACAATCACATACACTACCAAAGATTTGTGAACACCTGCTCCTCGAATATCTCATTCCAAAATCATGGGCATTAATATGGAGTTGTTCCCCGCTTTGCTGCAATAACAGCCTCCACTCTTCTGGGAAGGCTTTCCACTAAATGTTGGAACATTGCTGTGGGGACTTGCATCCATTCAGCCACAAGAGCATTAGTGAAGTCAGGCACAAATTTTGGGCGATCAGGCCTGGCTCATAGTCGGCGTTCCAATTCATTCCAAAAGTGTTTGATGGGTTTAAGGTCAAGGCTCTGTGCAGGCCAGTCAAGCATTCAGTAATTTCGACAAACCATTTCTGTATGGACCTAGCTTTGTGCACGGGGGTATTGTTATGCTGAAACGGGAAAGGGACTTCCCCAAACTGTTGCCACAAAGTTGGAAGCACATAATAATCTAGAATGTCATTGTATGCTGTAGCGTTAACATTTACGTTCACTGGAACTAAGCGGCCTGGCCCGAATCATGAAAATCAGCCCCAGACCATTATTCCTCCTCCACCAAACTTTACAGTTGGCACTATGCATTAGGGCAGGTAGCGTTCTCCTGGCATCCGGCAATGCCAGATTTGTCTGTTGGACTGCCAGATGGTGAAGCGTGTTTCATCACTCCATAGAACGCGTTTCCACCTCTTCAGAGTCCAATAGTGGCGATCTTTACACCACTCCAGCCGACGCTTGGAATTGTGCATGGTGCTCTTAGGCTTGTGTGCGGCTGCTCTGCCAGAGACACACATTTTATGAAGCTCCCCGACAAATAGTTATTGTGCTGACGTTGTTTCTAGAGGCAGTTTGAAACTCGGTAGTGAGTGTTGCAACCGAGGACAAACGATTTTTAAACACTACACGCTTCAGCACTCGGCAGTCCCACTCTGTGAGCTTGTGTGGCCTACCACTTTGCGGCTGTGCCTAGATGTTTCCACTTACAGTTGACTGAGGCAGCTCTAGCAGGACAGAAATAAAAAATATTACGAACAGACTTTCTGGAAAGGTGGTATCCTTTTGACGGTGCCACGTTGAAAGTCACTGAGGTCTTCAATAAGGCCATTCTACTGCCAATGTTTGTCTACGGAGATTGCATGGCTGTGTGCTACACCTGTCAGCAACGGGTCTGGCTGAAATAGCTGAACCCACTAATTTGAAGCGGTGTCCACATACTTTTGTATATATAGTGTATGTGTTTTTTTTTTTTATTTATGAGTGGGAATACTTGGGAACAGATTTCCTAAATTAAAATAATTTGGTGTTGATGTCCAGCAATGAAAATATAATTTGTCCAACAGTGAAAACCCTGCTATACAGCCTGGTTTGTGATCAGAAGTATCCCACCAGTTACAGAAGCACGCGTGAAATGTTGGGAAACCATATGTCTGCGTCATGTGAAAAATTTACATGAGAATCTTCAAACATGTCTGTTTTCATGTGTGAAGTTGTCAAAGCAAATTCAAAAATTGCGATTAATCACGACCCCCCCTGAGCCACCCTGCAACTCCATCACCACTCACCACTTTCAAAAACAATCTCAAAACCCACCTGTTCAGTCTGGCTTTCCCCTCAGCTTGCACAAATCTTATTTGAAGGCCATTTATGAAAGCATAATAAGTTATCAACACAAGAATGTAACCAAATTACGTTCTTTTTCTTAGCGCACCTCAGAGATCTCAGTGCACCTTGATTTAAAACATTTACATTCTAAGAAATTACTGAAACACATAGATGCATAAATTTACATTTCAAAATCAAGCCCAGAATGATTCTTCTTAAAATAACTCAGGTAATTGGTATGTTTCTTGCCAAGTAACATTTTAGCATAATACTTCTGATGTCGCATTCATATTTGGAGCACAAACAACAGCAAGTATTTCAACTAGTCATATATTTTTTAATAATGACTAACTAGTGGGATCTGCACCCTAGTCACCCGCTCAGGAAACCAACGTGTTAACCATGAGACAAAGAGGAATTCACTCTTGGGTCAAGGGTGACCCGATTGTAAGTGTCAGACTCACCTCCGCTACATGAACGTATTTTATTCTTTCAATTCTGCCCTCAATTCAGAAGAAGACTTCCTGGATTCCTTAAGACTACTTATGTCTCAAGGCCATAAGGTTATTATGTCTCTAAAACTCCTTCATAAAAATCAACACAACAGGAGGTCGAGAGAAGTAGAGGGAAAGAGGAATGAGAAAGAGGGAGTGGAGTGCTGAGCTGACAGCCGAGAGATGGGCTTTGATCATGATTGATCTCTACAACGTTTAGCGTTCACACAAGACACACTCCTCCGCACACACACCCTCACACAGACTGATGGGGGACACTGATGCAAAACGCACGCAACTGTGTGACACAGGTCTGAAAACACCCAACAGTCTCACAGCAGAACCCATATTTGTTGGTAGCAGAAAATCTCTAACTTCAAAACCATTCTCAATGAGGTTCACCTTTTGAAATACTGCTGAAGGACTAACGTTTCTTTGTGTCATTCCCTTCTGATTGTGTCTGATTGATCTGTTCAACCGCTAATGATGTGATTTGGCATGGTGCGACCGCAGCCAGCTGTAAGGCCTGTTTAGTATTCACTAGATTTAATGAGGACAACAGTGACATGTCATTCCACTGCACTGCAGATGGACTGATATCATCATCATCAGCTACTGAGGCTGTCCTAATATGAACACCGTAATTAGCGGTAGCATCATCATCATCATCATCATCATCATCAGCCCCATTGGTACAGTGGTGGAGTTAGTCATGTAGTCATAGAACTGCGTTTGTCCTTGTCAGTGGTCAAGATGAAGGTAACGGAGGCCACATCATGCGCTGACTATCCGCAAAAGAGTGCAGCTTGGTGGAGATCACATGTACTAAATCGTAAGCAAGCTTGATAGTATGGTGCGGTGGGGTGAATGACATTACTTTTCATACAATCTCCATCAAGCTTGATCATAAGAAATGGGTGCATGACCCCCTCCGAGCTTGAGAGTTATTTAGGGGGTGATTAACACAACCTGTACCTAATCATAGCCCAATCATAGCCCCAGTTTAATAGTGATTTAAGAATGGGATATGCCACTGTACTCCAAATTTGACCTTTATCCACATTGGTACACTACTGCTAGCTAGCATGAGGACGAAAACGGCAGTTTTCCAAGAAACTAGCAGTATGTCAATCTTCTAGATGGAGCAGTGTGGATAAACATACAATTTGGAGTAGAGTGGTATATCCCATCCCTGCATTGAGGTACGTTTTCCGACCCATATCTCTCGCCGGCTCCACAGTGTCTTTCTTAAAATAACCCTGATTGCGTTCTGACCCCAGTGCAGCTCAGTGCAAACAAGCGTAACGGTATGGTCGGAATCTTCTGGCAAGTCAAAGTCGAATTGAAGCGTAAATCTGCTAAACTCTTCCTGTCCCAACAGTTAACGTTCGCTGTTTCCCCAATCAAAAGCCCTGGATTAACACTGAGGTTGGCGCTAAACTAAAGGATAGGGCTACTGCGCACAGGGCTATCCCAGACAATGCTGAAGCTACAGCTGAGAACAGGAACAAGTACAAGAGTCCCGCTATGACCTCCACAGAGTCATCAAACGAGCAAAGGGATAATATAGGAATAAGGTTGAATCATATTACACAGGCTCCAACGCCCACAGCATGTGGCAGGGGCTACAGTCCATTACGGTTTACAAAGGAAGACCCAGACGTTATCTGCCTCTCAACGCCTCTCTACCAGATGAACTCAATGCATTTTAAGAAACGCTTTGACTATAACAACATCGTGCTGGGAGTGAGGGCTGCCACCAACCCAGAAGATTGGATGATCTCGCTCTCCGAGGCCGACGTGAGTAAAGTCTTTAACCAGGACATTACCCGCGCAAGTCCACTGGGCCACGATGGTATTCCAGGAAGCATTCTCAGAGCATGCGCAGAACAGCTGGCAGGTACATTCACTGTAATTTTCAGCCTCTCCTTGTCCCAGTCTGTAATCCCCACATGTTTTAAGAAGACCACCATAATTTCTGTTCCCAAGAACTCTTAAGGCTTCATGCCACAATGACTACCGCCCTGTAGCACTCACATCTGTTATCATGAAGTGCTTTGACTGGCTGGTTATGGCACACATCAACTCCATCATCCCAAACACCCTAGACCCAATTTGCATATCGACGCAATCTCAATTTCACTCCACACTGCCCTCACCCACCTAGATAAGAGGAATAGCCTTTTTGAGAATTCTGCTCATTGACTACAGCTCAGCGTTCAACACCATTGACCCCGCCAAACTCATCACCAAGCTTAGGACCCTGGGACTGAACACCTCCCTCTCCATTTGGACCCTGGACTTCCTGACGGGCCGACCCCATGTGATGGTCCACACACGCACAGTCGTGAAGAAGGCATGACAGCGCCTCTTCCCCCTTCAGGAGTTTGAAAAGGTTTTGCATGGCCCTCAAATCCTCAAAAAGTTATATAGCTGTTCAATTGAGAGTGTATTGACTGGCTGCATCACTGCTTGGTATGGCAATAGCACTGCGCTCGATCGCATGGCACTACATAGGTTGGTGCGGACAGCCCAGTACATCACTGGGGCACAGCTCTTTGCCATTCAGGACCTCTATATCAGGCAGAGTGAAAGAAAGGCCTGGAAAATCATTAAAGACTACAACCACCCAAGCAATAAACTGTTCTCTCTGCTTCCTCATGACAAGCAGTACCGGTGCCTCAGGTCTGACGTCAACAGGCTCCTGAACAGCTCCTCATGCCATAAGACTGCTAAATAGCTAACTAAATATATAACAAAATAGCTACACAGACTATCTGAGTTGACCTTAGTATTTTATTCTTATTTTTGCACTGTCTCACTGCACACTCACAGGGCACTACACACTACGCACACTGATACTCTAACACACATACAAACACTAACTCCATAATTTGCTCACACACACATAATATGAACTAGAGGTTGACCGATTTTTCAACGCCGATACCGATACCGATTATTGGATGACCAAAAAAAAGCCGATAGCGATTAATCGGCCGTAATAAGACAATTACAACAATACTGAATGACCAATGAACACTTTAATTTTAACTTAATATAATACGTAAATAAAATAAATGTTGTCTCAAATAAATAATGAAACATGTTGAATTTGGTTTAAATAATGCAAAAATACAGTGTTGGAGAAGAAAGTAAAAGTGCAATATATGCCATGTTAAAAAGCTAACATTTAGCTTCCTTGCTCAGAACATGAGAACACATGAAAGCTGGTGGTTCCTTTTAACATGAGTCTTCAATATTCCCAGTTAAGAAGTTTTAGGTTGTAGTTATTATAGGAATTATGACGCGTCAACTATTTATGTCTATACCATTTGTATTTCATATACCTTTGACTATTGGATGTTCTTATAGGCACTTTAGTATTGCCAGCCTAATTTTGGGAGTTCATAGGCTTGAAGTCATAAACAGCGCTGTGCTTCAAACATTGCTAAGAGCTGCTAGCAAACGCAGTAAAGTGCTGTTTGAATAAATGCTTACGAGCCTGCTGCTGCCTACCACCGCTCAGTCAGACTGCTCTATCAAATATCAAATCATAGACTTAATTATAATAAACACACAAAACTACGAGCCTTTGGTCATTAATATGGTTGATTCCGGAAACTATAATTCCGAAAACAAAACTTTTATTTTTTCAGTGAAATACGGAACCATTCCGTATTTTATCGAACGAGTGGTAACTCTAAGTCGAAATATTGCTGTTACATTGCACAACCTTCAATATTATGTCATAATTATATTAAACTCTAGCAAATAAATTACGGTCTTTGTTAGGAAGAAATGTCTTCACACAGTTCGCAACGAGCTGGCGGCCAAAACTGCTGCATATACCCTGACACTGCTTGCACTGAAAGCAAGAGAAGTGAAACAATTTCCCTAGTTAATATCGCCTTCTAACATGCATTTATTTGAACTAAATATGCAGGTTTAAAGAAAATATACTTCTGTGTATTGATTTTAAGGAAGGCATTGATGTTTATAGTTAGGTACATTTGTGCAACGATTGTGCTTTTTTTCGCGAATGTGCTTTTGTTAAATCCTCACCCGTTTGGCGAAGTTGAAGTAGGCTGTGATTCGATGATAAATTAACAGGCACCGCTTTGATTATATGCAAAGCAGGACTAGCTAATTAAACTAGTAACATCATCAGCCATGTGTAGTTAATTAGTGATTATGTGAAGATTGATAAGCTTAATGCTAGCTAGCAACTTACCTTGGCTCCTCGCAGCCACAAGGTCCTTTTGATGCTGCACTCACGTAACAGGTGTTCAGCCTGCCACGCAGTCTCCTCGTGGATTGAAATGTAATCGGCCATAATCGGTGTCCAAAAAGGCAGATTACCAATGTTATGAAAACCTGAAATCGGCCCTAATTAATCGGCCATGCCAATTAATCGGTCAACCTCTAATATTCATATACATTTATACTGATTCTACACACACCCACTCAAATAGTCATAATATACGCTACTGCTCCTCTGTTTATCATATATCCTGATGCCTAGTCACCTTACCCCTACACATATCTACCTCTATTGTTTCAGTATCCCTGCACCTTGTATACATTGTACAGGAACTGACCCTGTTATATACTGTAGTATGCTTATTTTCTTTATCGTGTTCTTCTTATTTTTATATTTCATGTTTTTGTTCTACCTTTTTATATTTACTATTACATTGTTATTGATTACTATATTTTAACTTGAAACGTCATTGCAAAATAGTTCGGAATAGATTTTCGATGTACCGATTCCATTGCACATAGAGGAATATTTTCTGGGTGATTTAAATATTGACTGGCTTTCATCAAGCTGCCCACTCGGTTCAGGTTATCAGTCAACCTACCAGGGTAGTTACAAACATCACAGGAATGAAATCATTAACATGTATTGATCACATCTTTACTAATGCTGCAGAAATTTGCTTTAAAGCAGTATCCAAATCCATAGGATGTAGTGATCACAATATAATAGCAATGTCTTGGAAAACCAGATAGGCTGGGACTAATATAGTCTATAAGAGGTCGTCATACAATAGGTTTTGTAGTGATTCATACAGTATGTTGATGATGTAAAGGATATGTGTTGGTCTGTGAGGTGTAACCAGATGCTGCATTTGACACATTTATGAAATTGCTTATTCCAGTTACTAATAAGCATGCACCCATTAATGAAATGACTGTAAAAACGTATACCCCCATGGATTAATGAGAAATTTAACAATGGTATGGTTGAGAGGGATGAGGCAAAAGGAATGGCAAATAAGTCTGGCTGTACAACCGATTGGAAAACGTACCCCAATTGAGAAATCATGTGACTAAACTGAATAAAAATAAGAAGTTACATTATGAAACAAAGATAAATTACATAAAGAATGATAGTAAAAAGCTTCAGAGCACCTTAAATAAAATTTGGGGCAAAAGGCAAACTCCGCTCCATCATTCATTGAATCAGATAGCTCATTACAAAACCCACTGATATTGCCAATTACTTTATTATTTTTTAAATTGGCAAGATTAGCAAACTTAGGCATAACATGCCAGCAACAAACTCTGACACTACACATCCAAGTATATCTGACCAAATTATGAAAGACGAGTGTTGTAATTCGGAATTCTGTAAAGTGAGTGTGGAAGTAGTGGGGAAAATGGTTGTCTAGCAACAATGACAAGCCACTGGGGCCTGACAACTTGGGATGAAAAATTACTGAGGATAATAGCAGACGATGTTGCCACTCCTATTTGCCATATCTTCATATTAAGCCTACTAGCAAGGGTGTGCCCTCAGGCCTGGAGGGAAGCTAAATGAATTCAGCTACCAAAAATAGAATAGTAAAGCTTTCTTTACTGGCTTAAATTGATGAACAATCAGCCTGTTACCAAATCTTAGTAAACTTTTTGAAAAAATTGTTTGACCAGATGCAATGCTATTTTATTGTTTTATTATTTACAAATTGACAATAGACTTTCAGCATGCTTATAGGGAAGGACATTCAACAAGCACAGCACTTACACAAATGACTGATAATCGGCTGAGAGAAATTGATGATAAAAAGATTGTGGGAGCTGTTTTGTTAGGCGTTGATATTATTGATCATAGTCCGCTAATGGAAAAACATATGTGTTATGGCTTCACACCCCCTGCTATATTGTGGATAAGGAATTACAGTACATGTCTAACAGAACACCTCTACAAAATAATCCAAGTAGAATCAGGAATTCTCCAGGCAGCTGTCTAGGCCCCTTACTTTTTTCAATCTTTACTAATGGCATGTCACACTGGCATTGAGTAAAGCCAGTGTGTCTATGTATGCGGATGACAACACTATACATGTCAGCTACTACAGCGAGTAATATCACTGCAACACTTAACAAAGAGCTGCAGTAAGTTTCAGAATGGGTAGCAAGGAATAAGTTAGTCCTAAATATTTCATAATCTAAAAACATTGTATTTGATACAAATAATTCACTAAAACCTAAACTAAATCTTGAAATAAATAATGTGGAAATTAAGCAAGTTAAAGTGACTAAACTGCTTGGAGTAACTGGATTGCAAACGGTCATGGTCAAAACATGTTGATACAACAGTAGCTAAAATGGGGAGAAGTCTGTCCATAATAAAGCTCTGCTCTGCCTTCTTAACAGCACTATCAACAAGGCAGGTCCTACAGGCTCTAATTGTCTCAACTGGACTACTGTTCAGTCATGTGGTCAGGTGCCAGAAAGTTTACAATTACAATTGGCTCAGAACAGGGCAGCACGGCTGGCCCTTAAATGTACACGAAGAGCTAGAAACAATAATATGCATGTAAATCTCTCATGGCTCAAAGTGGAGGAGAGATTGACTTCATCACTACTTTTGTAAGAAGTGTTGACAGGCTGAATGGTGTCTGTTTAAACTACTAGCACACAGCGCGGACATCCATGCATACCCCACAAGACATGCCACCAAAGGTCTCTTCACAATACCCAAGTCAAGAACAGACTTTGGGAGGCGCACAGTACAACATAGAGCCATGGCTACATGGAACTCTTTTCCACATCAGGTAACTGATGCAAGCAGGAGTATCAGATATAAAACACTGATAAAATACACCTTATGGAACAGCAGGGACTGTGAAGAGACACACACAGGCACAGAGACACATACACATGATAAGACACACTCTATGCACACATACACATGGATGTTGTATTGTGAATATGTGACAGTTGTGGCAACACACACATTTTGTGGGGTAAAGTGTTATGAAATGTAATATCATGTAATATTTTAAACTGTGTATAACTGCCTAAATTTTGCCTGACCCCAGGAAGAGCCTTGGCAGCAGCAAATGGGGATCCTTAATAAATAAAAATACACAAAACAACGCCAGATTCAAAACACAGAATTTTCCAATTTAAATGATTAAACAAAATTCTTGCAACCAATAGAATTGTATATAAATAGTTGAAGTCTGAAGTTTAAATACACCTTAGCCAAATACATTTGAACTCAGTTTCACAATTCCTGACATTTAATCCTAGTAAAAATTGTCTTAGGTCAGTTAGGATCACCACTTTATTTTAAGAATGTGAAATGTCAGAATAATAGTAGAGAGAATGATTTATTTCAGCTTTTATTTCTTTCATCACATTCCAAGTGGGTCAGAAGTTTACATAGACTCAATTAGTATTTGGTAGCATTGCCTTCAAATTGTTTAACTTGGGTCAAACGTTTCAGGTAGCCTTCCACAAGCTTCCCACAATAAATTGGGTGAAGCACCCCCCACAACATGATGCTGCCACCCCGTGCTTCACGGTTGGGATGGTGTTCTTCAGCTTGCAAGCCTCCCCCTTTTTCCTCCAAACATAACGATGGTCATTATGGCCAAACAGTTCTATTTTTGTATCATCAGACCAGAGGATTTCTCCAAAAAGTATGATCTTGTGCAGTTGCAAACCGTAGTCTGGCTTTTTTATGACGGTTTTGGAGCAGTGGCTTCTTCCTTGCTGAGCGGCCTTTCAGGTTAGGTCGATATAGGACTTGTTTACTGTGGATATAGATACTTTTTTGCCTGTTTCTTCCAGCATCTTCACAAGGTCCTTTGCTGTTGTTCTGGGATTGATTTGCACTTTTCGCACCAAAGTACATTAATCTCTAGGAAACAGAATGCGTCTCCTTCTTGAACAGTATGACGGTTGCGTGGTCCCATGGTGTTTATACTTGCGTACTATTGTTTGTACAGATGAACGTGGTACCTTCAGGCATTTGGAAATTGCTCCCAAGGATGAACCAGACTTGTGGAGGTCTACAATTTTTTTCTGAGGTCTTTGATTGTCCCATGATGTCAAGCAAAGAGGCACTAAATTTGAAGGCAGGCCTCGAAATACATCCACAGGTACACCTCCAATTGACTCAAATTATGTCAATTAGCCTATCAGAAGTTTCTAAAGCCATGACATCATCTTCTGGAGTTTTCCAAGCTGTTTAAAGGCACAGTCAACTTAGTGTATGTAAACTTCTGACCCACTGGAATTGTGATACAAATGAAATAATCTGTCTGTAAACAATTGTTGGAAAAATTACTTGTGTCGTGTACAAAGTAGATGTCCTAACCGACTTGCCAAAACTATAGTTTGTTTACAATAAATTTGTGGGGTGGTTGAAAAACGAGTTTCAATGACTCCAACCTAAGTGTATGTAAACTTACAACTTCAACTGCATACAACAACCATCCCAGCTCTGCAGATTTTGTGCAAAGAGACAGAATTATTAAATTGTTTGTGTCCATACTGTATGTAGCTTATTTTTGGTCGCAAGTTCAGGAATGGCTGAACAATTGCAACATTTACCTAGAGCTAACTGCAAATAGCACTCCTGGGGGATCTGAAAAGTCATAGTCAATTGATCAATGACATAGTAACACTTTAAGCAAAACATTTTATCTTTAATTTACAATCTGTAGAAACTATGAGAATAGAAAGCTTCAGAACTTTTGTGAAACATCACAGCACAGTTGAAAATGACATCTCAAATAGAAATCAAAACTGGATGGTTTTAAGAGATCAATGGGAGGAGTTTTGCGGAGCTGAAGGTTGGGACTAAAAACAACAAGATAGCTCATGTAAAATATACTTGGTCCATAAAATGTTCGAACGAACTTAAACCAAAAATAACAGAAGGACAAAACTGACAGTGAAGTTGTCCTATTTGTAGAACTTTTCATGGGAATCAAATTCCTCTTTTGTAGCCTCAAATTTCTGGCACTGCAGTAATTTGTTGAATTCCAGCCCTTTCTTGCGTTCCTTAATTTTCAGCATGGCAATAATTGACTTCATTTGTTATCATTTTCACAGTGTCATGTTTCTTCGTCTTTGTATGCCTCTATTCATCAAAAAGTAACCTTTCCTTTATCAGAATAATTATTATCCTCTGTGAGAATGGATTTACAATGGATTCAATAGCAGTGTTCCGACTTAAAGCCTTTTCTCCCCCTTCCAAATCTGTCCCAACGTATTCAGAAATGAGCTAATAAGTTCTTAGCTGTTAGCAGTCTCTTACTGGTGCTACAAATGGACGATTGCCATCAAGTTTTATTACTCTATTATGACATTTCACAAACCAAACATTAAAATACTGTTACATAAAGTAAATAATATATAAAACCCACACCGGTCAGTGGATGAATACCGGTTTATAGTAAAAAAAACTATAAACCGCCCAATCCTAATCCCAGCCCAGCTCAAAGTCAACCCAAGCCTAAATCTGATAATCTCTTCCTGTATCTGCATAACCTAGCTTGAAGTCAAACTGAATCATAACCTCTTCCTGTACCTGTGGAGAAGAAAAGAGAACAGGACGTACCCCACAGCCTTATGTCGTGCCTCTGTCTCCGTCTCTGTCTCAGTCAGTATGACTAACACTAACCAACCCAGGGACATTGGCCAGTGCCCAGGGTGCCATTTGACATTGGCACAGTCAGTGGCATGTTCTCGAGCTGAGTTTGACACGCGGTGAAAAACGTGGGCCGACTCCCAATGGACGACTTCCTCTCAGAGTGGTTTGTAATGACGCCGCTCGAAGCACACAGCACCACGCCTCTCACAGGGGTGGCAATAATACATCTCCACAAAGAAGATGAATCAGCATGATTTAGAATAATGAGCTATTAAGGGATATTATGACTTCGGTTGGTGCTGCCGGCCTCCTAGCCCCCTCTCTTATCATCCCTTTCAACCACCTATAAAGCTCACCTAGTGTGCTCACAATTGTACAAACGGATTACAGATTTTTCCACGCAACAAGTTCCTTGTCAAACAATGGCCCACGTTGGGGTCACTGACAGAATTAGCTTTGCTCGTTTTGAACGGCCGATACGCTGATTATTTCCAGCACCGAAATGAGATCAAATGGATGAGAATTCAAAGGAAAATGGAGGAGTGCTTTCTCCGAACAAATTGGACAAATTAGACAAATGCTTGTCTCTTTGAGTCAGAGATAATGGAGGGAAAGGACTAAGACAATAGAAATGGGAAATCCTATATTGCTCCAGTATGCCAGGGAAGTATGGACAATGAGAGCAAGACCATGCTGGATCTAGGGAAATAGAGAATCTAGCCTGACCTGAAACCAACTTTTGAATCTTGGCCAATGAGATTATGAGATGATAGCAAAGTGCAGTTGGGGTTTGGGACCGCAATTGAACCGGAATCAGACCATTGTGTTTGAAATGAGTACGGACGGATGTATTTGGGTTTGGGACCGGAGAGGGGCCATATTGTGATTGTGTTTTGACCGTATGGTGGCCCTGCTGGGCATGGGGATGAACCCTTGGACAAACCACAATACTAGGAAGTCACAAACCTGGTCCAGAAATGCAATGATATTGGCCGGATACTCCCTGTAGTACAGTAGCAGTGTGCAGCTTTGTCAATGACAGTGGTGAATTATTGTGTGTCTAAACCTAAACTCAATTGAGATTCAGATGATTCATTTGGAGATATGAATGCCTTATTTAATCATCCAGGAATGAATATGTTGCTGATTATACTTGAGTACTGACCTGACATATGGAAAAGGCAAGTTGGCCCTTTTTTCTTACCATCAATGACCGTAGAACAGTTCATTAATGTTTCGAGTGGAACAAAACCAAGCAAATCCTGCTCACAGTTTGACATTTCAGTGCTACACCAGTGTCCAGCCCTGCCCCTCCTCTTATTTTTCTCTTCTTTCCCCTCCTCTCCACCCCTCCTCTGTCTGCATCCCCTCTTACCTCCACACCCCTTCCCTCCTCCTCCCACTCTCCTCTACTCTTCCCTCCCTCTCCTCTCCTCTCCCTTGATCCATTCTCCTCACCTCCACCCACCCCCTCTCCTCTCCTCTCCTCCCCTTCCCTTCCCTTACCCATCCCTTCCTCACCCCTCCCACTCTCCTCTCCTCTTCACTCCCTTTCCTCTGCCTGCATCTCCTCCCCCTTGATCCATTCTCTTCACCCACACCCACCCCCTCCTCTCCTTCCCTTACCTCCTCCCCCTTCTCTCTGTACAGTATGGTGAGTTATAGGACAATGGATCTGCCTGTTTCCAAGCCTCAGCACTTCTGCTTGCCCCGCTGGCTTCCCTTTATTAGACCCACTCGACACTGTAAATTTGTCCAGACCACATCTCTACTGTTTGATTCATACCTCAAAGCAAAGGTCAAGTTATCTACTCCTCAATAATTCAATTCCGCAGATTAAAAAAAAACAAAAAACGAGACATATTTTATCAGAGGCGGAAAAGGAGGCAAAGACACTCAATAACCCACCTACTCACAAACTGCCTATGCTTCTGTTTTTTCTCTCTTTACATTTCTTGGCAGCACTTTAGTTGAAACAAAACCACCAGTCATAGTCTGTGCTGCAATGCAGTCCAGAGCCCAACTCCCAGAGAGAAAGCGGAGTAGAGGAAGGGATGTGAATGAAAGAAAGAAAATAACAGTAGCAGGTGAGCAGTGTGTCTGTGTGTGAGAGTGTGTGTACCTGTGTATTAATGTGCCCATTTGTGTATGTGTGTGAGTGTGTCTGAGAGCACTGCACATGTGTGTTGTAGGGCTGACCCCATTTAGTCGACTGGTCGATTGTTTGGACGGTATGCAGTTGGTCCACCAAGATTTCTTTAGTCATGAGATAGCAACAAAAAATAAACACTAATGTTCTGTGTTGGTCGCTGCAGCAGGGAGGAGAGAGAGACAACTGGTGCTACTCACACAGTCACATGCTGTCATTTCTTTTAACACAGTGCAGCAAATCTGACCCCGGCCCGATCAAATCAATTGCGGTCGGACTCCCTCTAATAATTTGTGTGTCTTAATTATTTCATCAAACATTGCGCTTAAAGCATCAGACAAGCTCAGTGCATATAGTTGATTTGATTAAAACAAAGGATGTGTCTATACAGTGCATTCGGAAAGTACTCAGACCCCTTTGACCTTTTCCACATTTTGTTACGCTACAGCCTAATTCTAAAATATATATATTTTTTAAATCCCTCATCAATCTACACACAATAGCCCATCATGACAAAGCAAACATTGGTACATTTTCCGTCTGGCCACTCTACCGTAAAGGCCTGATTGGTGGAGTGCCGCAGAGATGGTTGTCCATCCAGAAGGTTCCCCAATCTTCACAGAGGAACTCTGGAGCTGACCATCGGGTTCTTGGTGACAGGTCGACGGTGTACGTAACAGAGAGGTTTGACTCTCTGTCAGGTAAGTGCTGTCGCATGCACACCACAATTGATGCCCAGCCCTACAGTACACCGCAAGTAACGCAGTATGAAGGGAACGAATACTGGGTGCTCGGTCTCATTCAAAATACAGGCACATCTTGAGCTTTACTGTACAATGACTGTGAACCGCCCTTTGTTCTGCGGTATCCTCGATCAATGTGATTCAATTTAATTCAATATTAAATACATTAAATACGTTTAACACTTTATATTAACTTTCATGTTATGCCTTTATACATGCTTATACATTATAATTATGTAATTATTGCCAAGGCAGAAGGAAATATCTTGTCTAAATCATATCTATCTCTCTACATATTTTGTATCTATGTAGAGAAATAGATTCCCCCTGTCTTAGATATTCTAGTCAGATAATGTCCCAATCTCTGTCGTATTAGATAGCATAGCAGGCAGATGACAATTCCAAATGACACCCTATTTCCTATATTGTGCACAACCTTTGAACAGAGCCCATATGGCTCTGGTCAAAAGTAGTGCACTGAATAGGGTGCCATTTTGTAACCCATTCCATGTTTTTTAGGGCCGCTGTCCTTGCTCTAAATGTCTAAATACTGCCCTATGTGCCCTTGTCAAAAGTAGTGCACTACATAGGGGATAGGGTGCCATTTGGGAAACAGCCTTTTCTAAGGGCCACTGTCCTTGAACTTGGTGTGTAAATACTGTGCATCACCTTGTATTTTAATCAGGCCGAAGAGATTGATGCTCACGGGCTGTCATGTTAATGGTGCGCATCCATCAAATATGGCCCAGGCATTTCACTCCAATCAGCAGGGTGTAACGCCTGTCGTCGGAAGGAGTGGACCAAAGCGCAGCGTGAAAAGAGTTCATGATTATTTTATTATCAAAACACACTTGAACAAAATAACAAAACGAAAGCGAACAGTTCTGTCAGGTAACAGAGACTAAACAGAAAATAAATAATTGCCCACAAACACAGGTGGGAAAAAGGCTACCTAAGTATGATTCCTAATCAGAGACAACGATAGACAGCTGCCTCTGATTGGGAACCATACTCGGCCAAAACAAAGAAATAGACAACATAGAATGCCCACCCCAAATCACATCCTGACCTAACCAAATAGAGAAATAAAACGTCTCTCGAAGGTCAGGGCGTGACACAGGGCTGTAGAGAGACACACTGCCACCCCGTGTTGAGTTAGGAGCATTATACAGTGGACACACACACACACCAGCATAGTGAGACACAAGGATAAACACACACATGCATGCACAAACTAATAAACACGCTCACACACATACACACAAACAAATACACATAGACAGGCACTAACATTAACACACACACATACACACACCCCAACACCACATAGATCAGATCTGCCCAAGCCACATTGACAGGTCATCCCGGGAGACAGCTTTTGATGGATATGGACATTTAATTTAATGTAATTTAATTACAAAAATCGCATGAAAAACACGTGTAAACAAATCACTTAAAACATTTTTTAGAGGGGGTGGGGATCTTCAGACATGGTTTTTGACATGTGTTTTCCCCTTGAAAATTATTATATTTTTTTTCCCACACTTATTTTTCACCACTTCCAGCTTCATCTGGTCTCCCTTCCAGGGACCAACCAGGACCAACACTGCTTAGCAAACCAGCAGTAGGATGCAGGTTTCTATGTTGCTGGAATGAATGTGTCAAAACTTCCAACTAGAAAAAAGGCAGCGAAAGCAAAGGCCAGGGGAACATAACCAAAAATAGGGGAAATTGCAGGAAAGAGAAAGGCATTTTATTTAATTTCGTTATCATAAAAGAATGATCACCGAAAACATGTTTTTTTTCTGCATGCACTTACAATTAATTTGTTCTCGCCTTTCAAAATGATTTCCTTGCAATATTTTGTTTTGCTATCAATACATTTGTGTTTATGTTTGCAATACTAAGAATATTTTTTCTCAACTGCAGAACTCTTGCTTGATATTAAATAATGAAACTAAAGTAACTCCCTCACTAGAGGATTGCACAATGTCATAACAATATTACTATATTAAAAGGTGTTTAAAGCAGCGATCCTTAATTGAAGCTTTCTCCCAGCCAGATTCAGTAAAAAGCGGAGGGATGGGGCTGGAGAAAAGCAACCACTCTCAAATCCATAAATTTCACTATGGATGCAAGGACTAACCATCCATGATATCAAAATGATAGTCTTAACCATGTTTAAAGTGGTTGTTTACATTTACTTTGGTTACAAACATTGGAATAAAACATATTTGAGTTCTGATGGGGTACGACAGTTGAACTAAGCTCAAAGGGCATTTATACAGTCCATTCGGAAAGTATTCAGAACCCTTGACTTTTTCCACATTGTTACGTTGCAGCCTTATTCTAAAACGGATTCAACTGTTTTCTTTTCTCATCAATCTACACACAATACCCCTTAATGACAAAGCAAAAACTGTTTTTTTTTTTAGACAAAAGCAGAAATATCACATTTACATAAGTATTCAGACCCTTTACTCAGTACTTTGTTGAAGCACCTTTGGCAGTAATTACAGCCTCGAGTCTTCTTGGGTATGACGCTACCAGCTTGGCACACCTGTATTTGGGGAGTTTCTCCCATTCTTCTCTGCATATCCTCTCAAGAGCTGTCAGGTTGGATGGGGAGCGTCGTGCACAGCTATATTAAGGTCTCTCCTGGCTGGGCCACTCAAGGACATTCAGCGACATTTCCTGAAACCACTCCTGAATTGTACTGGCTGTGTGCTTAGGGTCGTTATCCTGTTAGAATGTGAACTTTCGTCCCAGTCTGAGCGCTCTGGAGCAGGTTTTCATCAAGGACTTCTCAGTACTTCGCTCCGTTAATCTTTCCCTCAACCCTTACTAGTCTCCAAGTTCCCTTGTTTCTCCTAGTCTGAGTCCTTTAGGTGCCTTTTGGCAAACTCAAAGCTGGCTGTCATGTGCCTTTTAGTGAGCAGAAGCTTCTGCCTGGCCACCCTACCATAAAGGCCTGATTGGTGGAGTGCTGCAAAGATGGTTGGCTTCGGGACAAGTCTCTGAATATCCTTCAGTGGCCCAACCAGAGCCCGGTCTTGAACCCGATCTAAAATCTCTGGAGAGACCTGAAAATAGCTGGGCAGCAACGCTCCCCATCCAACCTGACAGAACTTCAGAGGATCTGCAGAGAAGAATGGGAGAAACTCCCCAAATACGGGTGTGCCAACTTGTAGCATCATACTTAAGAAGACCCGAGGCTGTAATTACTGCCAAAGGTGCTTCAACAAATTATTGAGTAAAAGGTCTGAATACTTATGTAAATTACATTTCTGTTCAGGAGTCTTATTTCTGTTCAGGAGTCTTATGGCTTTGGGGTAGAAGCTGTATAGAAGCCTCTTGGACCTAGACTTGGTGCTCCGGTACCGCTTTCCGTGTGGTAGCAAAGAGAACAGTCTATGACTAGGGTGACAATTTTTAAGGCCTTCCTCTGACACCACCTGGATGGCATGAAGCTTGGTCCCAGTGATGTACTGGGCCGTTCGCAATACCCTCGTAGTGCCATGCGGTCAGAGGCCGAGCAGTTGCCATACCAGGCAGTGATGCAATCTGTCAGGATGCTCTCGATCGTGCAGCTGTAAAACCTTTTGAGGATCTGAGGACCCATGCCACATCTTTTCAGTCTCCTGAGGGGGAATAGGTTTTGGCGTGCCCTCTTCACAACTATCTTGGTGTGTTTAGACCACGTTAGTTTGTTGGTGACGTGGACACCAAGGAACTTGAAGCTCTCAACCTGCTCAAATGCAGCCCCATCGATGAGAATGGGGACGTGCTTGGTCCTCCTTTTCCTGTAGGGAGAAGTTGTTGTCCAGGCACCACACAGCCTATACGGAGGAGGTCAGAGACCAGGCCGTATCATCACTGTCGGTGATCCAGCCTACCACTGTTGTGTCATCTGCAAATTTAATGATGGTGTTCGAGTCTTGCCTGGCCGTGCAGTCATGAGTGAACAGGGAGTACAGGAGGGGACTGAGCACGCACCCCTGAGAGGCCCCTGTGTTGAGGATCAGCGTGGCGGATGTGTTGCTACCTACCCTTACCACCTGGGGGTGGCCCGTCAGGAAGTCCAGGATCAGGTTGCAGAGGGAGGTGTTTGGTCCCAGGGTCCTTAGCTTATTGATGAGCTTTGAGGGCACTATGGTGTTGAACGCTGCGCTGTAGTCAATGAATAGCATTCTCACATAGGTGTTCCTTTGTCCTAGGGGGCAAGGGCAGTGTGGAGTGCAATAGAGATAGCATCATCTGTGGATCTGTTGGGGCGATATGCAAATTGGAGTGGGTCTAGGGTTTCTGGAATGATGGTGTTGATGTGTGCCATGACCAGCCTTTCAAAGCACTTCATGGCTACAGACGTGAGTGCTACAGGTCGTTAGTCATTTAGCCAGGTTACCTTAGTGTTCTTGGGTACAGGCACTATGGTGTTCTGCTTAAAACATGTTGGTATTACAGACTCAGACAGGGAGAGGTTGAAAATGTCAGTGAAGACACTTGCCAGTTGGTCTGCGTATGCTCACAGTACACGTGCTGGTAATCCGTCTGGCCCTGCGGCCTTGAGATTGTTGACCTGTTTAAAGGTCTTACATCGGCTGCAGAGAGCGTCTTCCGGGAACAGCTGGTGCTCTCATGCATGTTTCAGTTTTATTTGCCTCGAAGCGAGCATCACTGGGCAGTGCTCGGCTGTGCTTCACTTTGTAGTCTGTAGTGGTTTGCAAGCCCTGCCATATTCGTCAGAGGGCATAGTGGGATTTCTTAAAAGCTTTCGGGTTAGAGTCCCGCTCATTGAAAGCGGCAGCTCTAGCCTTTAGCTCAGTGCAGATGCTGTTTGTAATCCATGGCTTCTGGTTGGGGTATGTATGGACAGTCACTGTGGGGACGACGTCATCAATGCACTTATTAATGAAGCCAATGACTGATTTGGTGTACTCCTCAATGCCATCGGAGGAATCCCGGAACATAGTCTGTGCTGTAGCTTAGCATCTGCTTCATCTGACCACTTTTTTTATTGATCTAGTCACTGGTGCTTCCTGCTTTAATTTTTGCTTGTAAGTAGGAATCAGGAGAATAGAATTATGGTCAGATTTGCCAAATGGAGGGTAAGGAGAGCTTTGTATGCGTCTGTGTGTGGAGTATAGGTGGTCCAGAGGTCTTTTTCCTCTTGTTGCACATTTAACATGCTGATAGAAAATGGGTGAAACGGATTTAAGTTTCCCTGCATCAAAGTCCCCGGCTACTAGGAGCGCCGCTTCTGGGTGAGCGTTTTCTTGTTTGCTTATGGCGGAATACAGCTCATTCAATGCTGCTATAGTGCCAGCCTCTGAATGTGGTGGTATGTAAACGGCTACCTAAAATACAGATGAAAACTCTAAGTAGATAGTGTGGTCAACAGCTTATCATGAGATACTCTACCTCAGGCAAGCAATAGCTCGAGACTTCCTTAGATATTGTGCACCAGCTGTATAATGATTTTGTTATCATTCAGCCACGACTCCGTGAAGCATAAGATAAGGGAAGTGGGGCTTTATTCGATCGCCTACGAACTCTCAGAAGGCAGCCCGCCCTTCGGCCTCTCCTTCTCCATCTCCTCTTCACACAGATCACGGGGATCGGGGCCTCTCCCCGAGGAAGCAGTATATCCTTCCCGTCGGGCTCGTCAGAGTCGTGAAAGTAAAAAAAGGATTCGCAGTCCTGATGTCTAGAATAATCGCAGTCCTGATGTCTAGAAGTTATTTTCGGTTATAAGAGATGGTAGCGGCAACATTATGTACAAAATAAGTTTTAAAATTGTTACAAACAATGCAAATAAACAAACAAAAAAACATAATCGTCTGGGGGCACGTAAAACGTCTTCTTCTCTGGCACCATCTTACTCTGTTTGTTATTTCTAATAAATGAGCTGTTTAGCTATAATTTCTAAAAAACAGTTTTTTGCTTTGTCATTATGGGCTATTGTGTGTAGATTGATGAGGGAAAAACAAAATTGAATCAAGAATAAGGCTGTAACATAACAAAATGTGCACAGAGTAAAGGGCCGGAATACTTTCCGAAGGCTCTGCATATACGCTACCGTTCAAAAGTTTGGAGTCACTTAGAAATGTTCTTGTTTTTGATAGAAAAGCTATTTTTCTTGTCCATTAAAATAACATCAAATTTAACAGAAATACAGTGTAGACATTGTTAATGTTATAAATGACTGTTGTAGCTGGAAATGGCAGATTTTTTATCTATTTAAAAAAAATATAGAATACCTGCGTATCAGCAACCATCACTCCTGTGTTCCAATGGCACGTTGTGTTAGCTAATCCAAGTTTATCCTTTTAAAAGCCTAATTGATCATTAGAAAACCATTTTGCAATTATGTTAGCACAGCTGAAAACTGTGGTCCTGATTAAAGAAGCAATAAAACTTTGTTTCTGGCCATTTTGAACCTGTAATCGAACCCACAAATGCTGATGCTCCAGATACTCAACTAGTCTAAAGAAGACCAGTTTTATTGCTTCTTTAATCAGAAAAACAGTTTTCAGCTGTGCAAATTGCAAAAGGGTTTTCTAATGATCAATTAGCCTTTTAAAATGATACAATTTGGTACAATTTCTGTATAGCTAACAGACTATGTGTTTGTAGATCGACTGAAGTGAATGAAGCTACAGCAATCAATGAGATACTGTCTGGGGGGGGGGGGGGGGGGTGTATCTCACCCGCCCGGACATCACTAAGACTCAGACCCTGGCTACAGTATTACACTTCTTCCCTTTACAATGACACAAGCCATATTACACCACTGTTCTTGTGTAAAAAATATTATAGAAACAAGATGGAGGACAATAGAAAAACCACATAGCCTATTTTCCCCAATGGAATATGATAGTGTTTAGTTAGTGGTCCTGCAAAACCTCCAGCTGTGTAGCTTAGCGGCCATAGAGCAAGTTATGATGAGTAATACTTTAAAAGCCCTATAAAGGCTGCTGTATGAGCCAACCACAGCCACATGTGAACTTACAGCCTCTTGTTTATAAGCAAGCAAACAAATGAGTCTGACTCACTCATACGCGTCTGTATATAAACGCAACATTCCCCCCAACAATGTGACATAAACACACACTCATTCGTTCAATTCAGCATGGTTCAGCTCCAGTTTTTGTCCTTTCATTAGTCATATGGGGCGAGCAGTCCACCCTGGCTTGACCATAGCGTGCATCCTTAAGATAGTTGGCCTATATGGGTTTCAATTGATTGTTTAGGTGTTTCCAGTTTCCTTATAGACATTCTGTCACTCTTAAAAGTGCTATTCAGGGTCTAAGGCACTGCATCTCGGTGCTAGAGTCGTTACTACAGATCTGGGTTCGATCCCTGGCTGTGATGCAGCCGGCTGGGATCAGGAGACCCATGAGGTGGTGCACAATTGGCCCAGAGTCGTCTGGGTTAGGGGAGGGTTTGGCCGTTCAGGATGTCCTTGTCACATCACGCTCTAGTGAGTCTTTGTCAAGGCCGGGCGCATGCACACTGACTTCGGTCGCCAGTTGTACAGTGTTTGCTCTGACTCAGTGGTACGGCTGTGTTAAGCGAGCAGTGTGGCTTGGCGGGGTCCTGTTTTGGAGGACACATGCCTCTTGACCTTCTCCTCTCCTGAGTCCGTACGGGTAAAAAGTACAAAATCAAAAAACAAAGAAAGTGGTATTCAAATAATAATTTCTCATTACTTTGTACCAAATATGAAATAATAGCACAGATTAGGAGAAACTACAATGATAATCAAGAGCTTGTAACAGTAGTTGACAGAGGAAGAGGATTGTCTTCAGTCCACTTTCGCCTGAGTACAATCCTCACAGCAAGACAAAACAGGCAGCATGAAAGAAAAAAAGACAAACGGAGAGAGAAAGACCAGACAGGGCGAGCCAATGACTGAATAACTAACTGAGTCAGCGAGAGAGTGAAGGAGCGAGCTAATGTAATCAATGCCCACTCACCCCGCCTTGCTTTCTGTAACTGCCTAGCGCAGAGGGAAATCGCCACGTGTGCCAATAGAAGAGAAAACTCAGTGAGTTTGTGCCAAGCTTCTTTCTTCCCGCCTCTTATTTTATCTCCTTCCTGCACTGAGTGCATCTGTAAGTGAGAGAGCTGGGCAGGCGACTAACACTCGGTGACTAGGCTGGCTGACCATGCTGACCGCAGCTGGTGTTTGTGCTTGGAAGAATGGAAGCTAGCACCGGCCAACCTGTGACCCCGGTAGGCTGCTCACTCATTAACAAAGGCCAATTGGACTGTTTAATAAACTCCCACACGTCTCCTCCACACGCAGTCTAAGCAGGCAGACAGGCAGGCAATAAGCGCTAGCCTGGGCCACCAAAAAATAGATGTTGAAATGCCTTGTCTACTGGAGAGCAACAATACATTTGTCAGAGTCAAAACCCAGTGAGGAGGTGAAGGATTGCCACACCCTGATCTGTTTCACCTGTCGTGTGCTTGTCTCCACCCCATACCAGGTGTCTCCCATTTTCTCCCATTATCACCTGTGTACTTATACTTGCGTTTTCGGTGTGTCTTGTCAGGTCTTACCAGCGTGTTTTCCCGTATCTCCAGTTTCTGTTTTCAAGTATGCCCGGTTCTGACCATTCTGCCTGCCCTGACCCTGAGCCTGCCTGCCATTCTGTCCCTGTTTGACTCTGCCTCGGATTCCTGACCTCTGCCTGCCCTTGACCTGCTGTTTGCCTGCCCCCTGTTTTGTAATAAACATCTGAGATTCCAACTGTCTGCCTCCTGTTTCTGCATCTGAATCTTATCCTGAGTCGTGTCAGGATAATCTTCAAGCAGCAATTAAGCCAAGAAAAAAAGACTCCACGTGTATACATTTGTGACCCGTTCCAGGAAGCTAGGTGTATGTAACACATCACTACTTCACAGGAGAGGCATTTGAACGTAAACAAAATATGTATTTTATCAAAATGCGTCTTTTGGCAGAAATGCCTTCTGGAATATGTGAACTTTCATGTGCCTTAATAACAAACTTGTATGTCATCTGCAAATACAAATTAAATTGTTAAATTATGAGTCTAGTTGGTTTAGCCACAGAAAAAGGAACCCTCCCTCTAGCCATGATTGGCTGAGATAATGGATGGGCTGGACATGCCAAGATATGAGTTTGGATTGGTCTGCAATGTAGCATACTTCTCTTTAACACTATGTGTTGATAATACTTTCTACCACAGCATTTTTTTTATATCATGAAGAACTGTAAAAGTGACTCTGAAAATGAATCAGACGATATGGAAATCCCTGATGTAGGTAAAAACATTTTCATTGAACCAGACATTGTAGAGTCTTCTGATGATAGTGATGGGGAAGAAACGGCGATCAACAGTATTGTTGTCACGGAAGAAGCTGACAGAGTTTTGAAATCAGTGGAATGCCCGGTGGAAGCAGGGTATGGTTGCAAATGTGGTGGGAGTCAAAAAGAGAACACAGAAGGCTGTTGTATAAAACACCTGTCTCTGGATTACATCTTCAAACTAAGGGTAACCATTGCATCCATGACAGAGAGGGAGAAAAGTGTATCTATGTATACGGGTAAGAGTCTAGCTACATTTTCAGATATTATATGTTTCTAATTTTGTCAGAAAGTTGTTTTCATTGCAAGTTAAAGCGTACTGTTGAATAGCTTGCTAACGTTAGCTGGCTGGCTAGCTAGCTAACATTACATGTAAGAGCTGTTTCTAATTTTGCCAGAAAGTTGTTTTCGGGGCCTCCCGGGTGGCGCAGTGGTTAAGGGTGCTGTACTGCAGAGACTCTGGGTTCGCGCCCAAGCTCTGTCGCGACCGGGAGGTCCGTGGGGCGATGCACAATTGGCCAAGTGTCGTCCGGGTTAGGGAGGGGTTGGCCGGTAGGGATATCCTTGTCTCATCGCGACTCCTGTGGCAGGCCGGGCGCAGTGCGCGCTAACCAAGGTTGCCAGGTGCACGGTGTTTCCTCCGACACATTGGTGCGGCTGGCTTCCGGGTTGGATGCGCGCTGTGTTAAGAAGCAGTGCGGCTTGGTTGGGTTGTGTATCGGAGGACGCATGACTTTCAACCTTCGTCTCTCCCAAGCCCGTACGGGAGTTGTAGCGATGAGACAAGATAGTAGCTACTAAAAACAATTGGATACCACGAAATTGGGGAGAAAACGGGGTAAAATTCAAAAAAGAAAAAAAAGGGGAAAAAATAAAGTTGTTTTCATTGGAAGGTATAGGCTAATGTTAGCTATCTAACATTGAACCTAGTTGGTTACATTTAGCTACCTACAGATTCATGCATGGTACATGGTAGTATGGGTTGGGTCTAAACATTCACAGGCAATTTTCTCAAAAGTGGGGTTACAAGTTTATCAAATTGCAAATCAGAATTATATTCCCATTGTTCCTCAACTGTTGTGTAGGATATACTATTTTGTAGCTCTGAGTCTCTACTTTTATCCAATGTAAAAAACACAATTTCAAATGTTGCTACATAGGCCCGAATCAAGGTGGTGGGTCACATTTGTTCTATTGAGAGGCTGTACCACATATCCCAGCTTGTGTCTTAGCTACAGTAGAAATTTCCTAGGCTTGGGCTAAGAATGATATCGTAGCCAGCAGCCATCTGGTGTATTAGGGGTGGTTTCCAAACCATTCAGGGGGGTGAGGGAGCCCAGAAGCCCAGTCCTGGGGTGTTGGACACCACAAGCGAGCAGACTTCCCTCCAGCCCTCAGTGAGTAGAGGGAAGTCCAGAGCCATGAGATAGAGGCTATGTCCCAAATGGCACATTATTCCCAATATAGTGCACTACTTTTGACCAGACCTCTATGGGCCATGGTCAAAAATAGTGCCCCAAATAGGGACTAAGGTAGCATTTGGGACAGAACCATAGAAGGGCTCTATCTCCAGTGCCAGGGCAATAAGCCATTAGGATATCATGGATGAGTGTCTAACAGTAGCTCTATGGAGAACTGAAAGCCTTGTTTACCTTTGATCCTTTCCAGAGGCATCGTGCCCATTGAATCTGGAATATATTGTTTATTTTGCTTTGTCATTATGGGGTATGGTGTGTAGATTGACGAGGGGAAAAAAACGATTTAATCATTTTTAGAATAAGGCTATAATGTAACAAAATGTGGAAAAAGTCAAGGGGTCTGAATACTTTTCTGAATACACTAGATATCTTTATTGAGCAACGAGTGAAAAATCCATTCAGAGGGTGGATCCCAGTTCACTAATGAAGTACCTAATTTCACAGTCCAAAGTTAGTGGGGACAATGATTAATGCAGATGTGGCATTATATTAAGATCAGAGAGAATATTAATTGAAAAGGGATATAAACAATATAGAGTGTCAGCAAGACTGCCATGCATGATCTTATTCTTGACAAGAGGAGAGAAAAAAAGAGGGGGAGCAGCAGGAAGCATTGCTCACAATTAGACTTAAAATGTAGTGATTAATATTTCACTGTGTTGTTGGTGCTTACCACTCTGTAAGGCTACGTTCCAAATAGCACCCTATTCATTATAGTGCACTACTTTTGAACAGGGCACATGGGGCTCTGGTCAAAAGTAGTGCACTATGCAGGGAATATGGTGCCATTTGGGATTCAAACGAAAAGTCCATGATTAACCACAACGCAAGGCTATGCTAATATTCATTTAGATAATCATATTAGCATTTTGCTAACACCCAAAAGGTAAAATGACAGGCGTGTAATAAGACAGATATAGCATTCTTACTGCAAGGCCAAGCTCATAATCACAAACAGGTTCAAAGTACACAAAAAGTAAACACAGTCATGGAGTCCTTAATGGCACTCTATTCTCTATATAATGCATTTACATTTTAGTAATTTAGCAGACGCTCTTATCCGGAGTAACATACAGGAGCAATTAGGGTTAAGTGCCTTGCTACAGGAGCAATTAGGGTTAAGTGCCTTGCTAAAAGCCACATCGACAGATTTTTCACCTAGTCAGTTCAGGGATTCAAACCAGCAACCTTTCGGTTACTGGCCCAACGCTCTTAACCGCTAGGTTACCTACTTGTGCACCGCTCAATACAGATTCAGCAGTATTGTCTGCTGAATAAAAGAAAAGACTAAACAGACATTATTGTCCAGGTTGTATCACTTAGTTTACTCACTAAAGCGAGACCAGCAAACAACCACAACTATATTCCCAACCAAATGAGGGCATACTTGATCGACTTCAAGTTGTGTAGCTCTTTACACTTGTACCGGGTTGAAAATAACAGATTTAGACACTGATAAACTCTTAAATTGGAACGCAGTGGCTGTACAGCAACATGGTATACATGACCTCAGAGCTCAGGCTGTGAAGTGGTGCTGTATGGGTTTTGACTGACAGCCGTACTGAACTTGAGCACCGCACACGACTAGAAGTTGCCCCCATTCCTCAAGCTAATTGGGCAACTCTAGCAAACAGTTTCTTGTTTGAAAGAGGGAATTTCTGTATATTAAGAGAAATCTATGTATTTTGAAAGATGAGATGTTGAGGATTATAATATCATACAAGCAAGACAAACACATGTAAGTCCATAACATAAAACTCATGTCATATACAACATTTATGATCACTATGTTTGATGTACAGTTACAAGATGACATGGCATCATACCCTGGTTGTTCTGAACAGAATGACCCTATGTTTGTCTAGTGTGAACAAAATTTGCCACGGCACACGCATTTGTATGCACTCGTGACTCCTTTCAATGCGCACCAAAATTACAATCTGTTTCTTTGAATGGCCTTGTGAAAGCCTAACACTGTAAGGCGGGATTTTATAACTTAGCAAGCATGTTGGCAATAAAACAAGCTTTGAAATGATGCCCACCTGACCCAGATTGCGATTTATAATGGACCATTTTTGGATTGCGTAACCAACATCAGTAATTGTGAGATGGTTGGGATGCAGGGTTGTGTTCTAAACAAAACAACTACAAGTGTGCTTGCTCTAGTTCCTGAATGGCACAGCTAGGAGAGCTCAAAACTGGACACACTTTGGATAGGTGCGTGGCCACTTGGAGACACCCGTTAATCCTCTCACTCAAACCCTTGTCATTGTATTGCCTTATTCAGAATATTAGAGTATTTTCAGATGTTGTTATCCAAAAACGTGTCAAAGTACAGTAAATATAAAATACACATGAAATCAACAGTATAATGTTTGGATTCAGTCTTGTGTCAGGTGAACTGCTGTGTCCTCACCTTTGGTCTAATTATTTTCCCATGATCTCCAAACTGTTCCCTTTCAATTGCTACCATGATTACAGTGGCTTGCGAAAGTATTCACCCCCCTTGGAATTTTTCCTATTTTGTTGCCTTACAACCTGGAATTAAAATATATTTTTTTGGGGGGTGGTTGTATCATTTGATTTACATAACATGCCTACCACTTTGAAGATGCAAAATATTTTTTATTGTGAAACAAACAAGAAATAAGGCCAAAACAACAGAAAACTTGAAAATCAAATCAAATTGTATTAGTCACATGCTTACTTACGATCCCCTAACTGACAGTGCAGTTTAAAAAAAATATGGATAAGAAAAAGAGAAAAGTAACAAGTAATTAAAGAGCAGCAGTAAAAAATATATATACAGGGCGGTGCCGGTACAGAGTCAATGTGCTGGGGCCCCGGTTAGTTGAGGTAGTATGTAGATGTAGGTAGAGTTAATTAAAGTGACTATGCATAGATTACAACAGAGAGTGTCAGTGGTGTGGAGAGGGGTGGGGGGCAATGTGAGTAGTCTGGGTTGCCATTTGACTAGATATTCAGAAGTCTTATGGCTTGGGGGTAGAAGCTGTTTAGAAGCCTCTTGGACCTAGACTTGGCACTCTGGTACCGCTTGCCATGTGGTAGCAGAGAGAACAGTCTATGACTAGGCTGGCTGGAGTCTTGACAATTTGAGCGTGCATTACTATTCAAGCCGCCAAAGTCAATAATTTGTAGAGACACCTTTTGCAGAAATTACAGCTGCAAGTCTCTTGGGGTCTGTCTCTATAAGCTTGGCACATCTAGCCACTGGCATTTTTGCCAATTCTTCAAGGCAAAACTGCTCCAGCTCCTTCAAGTTGGATGGGTTCAGCTGGTTTACAGCAATCTTTAAGTCATACCACAGATTCTCAATTGGATTGAGGTCTGGGCTTTGACTAGGCCATTCTAAGACATTTAAATGTTTCCCCATAAACCACTCGAGTGTTGCTTTAGCAGTATGCTTAGGGTCATTGTCCTGCTGGAAGGTGAACCTCCGTCCCAGTCTCAAATCTCTTGAAGACTGAAACATGTTTCCCTCAAGAATTTCCCTGTATTTAGCGCCATCCATCATTCCTTCAATTCTAACCAGTTTCCCAGTCCCTGCCGATTAAAAACATTTTTTAATAATGGATTTCATGGTGCGCCGTGGAATGTTCAAAGTTTCAAATATTTTTTTATAATCCAACAATGATCTGTACTTCTCCACAACTTTGTTCCTGACCTGTTTGGAGAGCTCCTTGGTCTTCATGATGCCACTTGCTTGGTGGTGCCCCTTGCTTAGTGGTGTTGCAGACTCTGGGGCCTATCAGAACATGTGTATATATACTGAGATCATGTGACAGATTATGTGACACTTAGATTGCACACAGGTGGACTTTATTTAACTAATGATGTGACTTCTGAAGGTAATTGGTTGCACCAGATCTTATTTAGGGGCTTCATAGTAAAGGGGGTGAATACATACACACGCACCACTTTTCCTTTTTTTTTTTTATACAAGTCATTTTTTTCATTTCACTTCACCAATTTGGACTATTTTGAGTATGTCCATTACATGAAATTCAAATAAAAATCCATTTAAATTACAGGTTGTAATGCAACAAAATAGGAAAAACGCCAAGGGGGGTGAATACTTTTGCAAGGCACTGTATACATATGCTTTCCATATTTCTCCTGTAAGAAACATTTCAATTTAGCCCTATCATATAGGCCAATTTACACGCGTGTAAAGGGTTATTAAGCTGCTCTACGGTAAAATTAACAGCTAGAAAAGTGAAAGCCAGCGAAAACCGCCAACAAGGAAAACTTTGACTAACCCACTAGGGACACTGAAAACACAATTTCACTGCTGCAGACATGGACACTGTGGCTCTGCTTCATTAACTTTGCCATACCCTGTATGAATATACATAATCCCAATGGTCACATTTATCGAAAATTACCCTAAATTCAAGAAAGTAGATACAATCTTCAAGCATAATACCGGTAAACAAAATGCTTGGTTCCAATACTGTTTTTTTTTTTTTAAAGGCATCAGGGATTTTACAATATCTAACAGCCAAAGACGACATGTAAAGGGGAAACAAACTCTGTATTACAGTGCTGGTGTACCTCTTGAAGGAATAACAGTAAACGGACACTTGCTCTATTTCCTCTATGTACCTCAGCTGAGGCTACCAAACAGGTGGGGAATGCAACATGTATGAGTAGAGAGAGGGAGATAGTAAGAGGGAAAATAAACAGGAGGGTATATATAGCTCAGACCAAAAACAAATATTAACTGTATCAAATTAATGCGCTATACAAACACAGTATAGACCCGGGGGGCATTCCCAACATGCCTCTCTCTGAGCTGGTGGGTGGGCGGCTCTAGAACATCTGTCACTCGCCTGACAATGCTGTTGTTCCCACACTGGCTTTACTGGTGATTAAGTTAACAGCATGGCATATCTTGACATAACAGCCATTCATGAACTGTAGCATCTAATAGAAAAGACGTAGAAAATATTTCTGAATTTGGTGCAGAGTGAAAGTTTAAACAATGTATTTTATAGACGGTTAGAGAGATATTTTCGACGTCTATTTGAGGGTCAAATAAAGGCCAGGCCGTGCTGGCACAATAATTAACATCTGTAGACGAGGCCAAGGCAGACTGACCATATTTCAACCAATATTCAACATCCGTGGACGTTAAGTGTCAGTTGGTGCTCCCTGGGATTGGCATGGTTTTCTGGAACACAAAGATGCATTAACTGGGTTCATTTTATTCATGATCATTATTAACGACTTAGCATTTTTTGCTAATGAGCGGATTTTCTTTTACTACAAACATTCCTATCTAAAGGTGTTCCTGTGTGCCTCAGTTGGTGGAGCATGGCGCTTGTGGGTTTGATTCCCACTCGCCCCACCCTCAGACATCCGGTTTTCAGGGGGGAAAGGAATGGAGAGTGAGACACGACATGTGCCTCGCTGTTTACTGTCCCCCGTGAAACACGTAGCAGCTAGCTGCAGCACATTTGCTAGCTTGCTCTCTGTAGTTGTTTCCATCCAGAATATTAACAATGCGACACTACATCTCAAAGCAGAACCCTGCAGCGTAGTAGTTAGGTGAACCTGCTTTTCTCTGGTCAAGTCTTTACGTTGCCTCCCAAATGGCACCCTATTCCCTATATAGCGCACTACTTTTGACCAGGACCACAGGCTAGGCCATAGTGCTCTGGTCAAAAGTAGCGCACTACATAGGGAATAGGGTGCTGTTTGGGACATAGCCGATGTGTGCTCTCTGGCATACATCAAGCCCGTAACTCAATCGCAGAAGCTCCACTGGTTTTACATTGATTTTTCACAGATACCGGTACTTCAACAATCAATTGACTTGCGCCAGCACATCTCTTAATAGAGATTCATAAAAATAAAGAAAGCTGCTGACTTAGGAACGGTCGGGCTGATGGACGTGACTGTGAGGAGGTGCAACTGTGACAACCATTTGCAACCCTGTTTATTTGCTGCCAGCACTTTGCGGGGTAGGTCAACAGAGTGGGGCATAAATAGCCATGGATGTCGAGGTAGGTGATGAGTGGGGGTAATCGTGAGCTGGTACCTTGGTGGATGCAGCCCAACCAATATGTTTCGCCTTCCTGACACAAACACACGACTAGCCCTCTTTACCCCAATGCCATGCCTAAAAATGTCAGAGACAGATAACAGGATTATGCCGTTGTGATGTGGTCTTTATGGTGAATTGACTTTAAGACAAGGGAACGGGCACCACATTTCTGGCCCATTTGTTAAGGTGAGGTGGGGGTGGTTGTGGAAGGATTCTGTCACGATGGTGGGGGGGGATAGGTGGGTGGCTCGCGGGTACGATTGTGGGGAGTGCGGGGGTGTACAGCATGTGAGTGGGTCGCAGAGCAGTAACTGGTTGGTAACCTGCAGAGGGGCAGGCTGTTCTGCAGAGGGGGCGAGGGGGATGTGTGTGTATGGCTGTGTGCGAGAGAGAGACTTTGTGTGTGTGTGTGTGTGTGTGTGTGTGCGTGTCTGTGAGAGAGACTATGTGTGTGTGTGTGCGTGCATGCATATGTGTTTGTGTGTGTGAAAGAGACTGTGTGTGTGCGTCCCTGCGTGTGTGAGGTGTGAGAGTGTGTGTGTGTGAGAGAGAGAGGGAGAGAGAGAGAGAGAGAGACTGTGTATGTGTGGAAAGGTCCTCCCTGTGTGACGACAGTGCAGCAGTCCCGGAACAAGTCGAGCCCAGAGCAGAGCGTGCCAGATGGATGCAGGGAGAAGAGAGGAGATGGAGAGATAAAAGAGAAAGGCGGAAACCTGTGCTCTGTAGCTCAGAGAGAGGCTGGATGTGTGCTGACCAGGGCAGACAACTTTTCTCTCTCTCTCTTCTTACTTTTAGCCTCAATCTATCCTTCTCACGCTCACTCTCTCCTTCTCCTCTCTTCTCTTCTCCTCTTCTCTCCTCCCTTCCCCTCTCCTTTCATTACCTTCCCTCCTCTCTGTCTTCCTTCTATCAGTAGAGTCTGTATTGGGCATTCAGAGCCCAGCATAACAGCACTACCAGCCTTTACATCCATCAGCTACAGCAGGAGGTTGTAGGGAGAGGCAGAGCTGAGATCTCTCTCTAAAAACACAGAAACATGCACGCCTGCACACATAAAAACACTCATACACAGACACAGGCACGAATGTACTCACACACTAATAAACAGAAACATAATGCAGATACAAACACAAGGACACACACACACACATACAATAATGAACAAAAAGCATACTGGCAGATACAAACAAACACACCCACCTCTCTGTTTGCACACTTTCCTCATCCTCGGAGGATGTCAACAGATTGATGGGGGCGGTTGTCCTGAGTCATTGCTCACATGAGCAGGGAGAGGCGCAGTGTTTGGAACAGACACCTATGTCCCCTTCCCACGGGACAGAGAGGCAGAGTAACCATGGGGTTGAGTCTGTTAGTCGACACACACAGGCAAAGTCCCAAAATGGTACCCTTTTCCCTATGGACCCTGGTCAAAAGAAGTCCACTATATAGCAAACAGGGTGCCATTTGGTACGAACACACAGACATGGAGATTCTTGTCAAGGACAGAGGGAACACAACCCACCCGTCGATCAGGGACAAAAGAACAGTCCGAGAGTGAGTCCTGCAAAACGTGGTGTCAAGGTAGGAGAGCAGGAGTGAGAGAGAGAGGGACGGAGGAATAGAGAGAAGTGAGGAGAGAGTGAAAAAGACATACTGTACAGAGACAGAGATACAGAGAAAGAGTGAGTGGCAGGGACAAACACAAGTAGAAAGGGACAGACTGACAGAGAGCGAGAGAACAAGTGAGTGAGTGAGTGAGTGAGTGAGTGAGTGAGTGAGTGAGTGAGTGAGTGAGTGAGTGAGTGAGTGAATGAGTGAGTGAGTGAGTGAGTGAGAAATAAATAGAGTAGGTGGGGAGGAACAAACAGAGAGAGAGAGAGACAGGGAGAAACAGACAGAGTGAATGCAGAGAGAGAGAGGGCAATAGAGAGAGTGAGTTTGGCTGGTGCTGCATGCTGCAGTGAGAGTGCTGTGCAGTGCTCTCTCTCTCTTTCTCTCTCTATTTGTCTTGGGACGAATGAGCCCAATGTCACAGTAACAGCTTCATGTTCCTCTGAGGGTACGGGACGGCCAGCGTCCATAATGGATGAGCTGCACACACATACACACAAACACACACGCACACAGCCAGGCCATGCAGTCCTGGTGATAGAAAAGGAATCAAACCTAACTTGAGCCGAGACAAGAACAATAATAATTTCCGTTGTGAAGGTCAAACCCTCTGAACTGAAGCCCCCATACACACAATCACCACTACAGTCAATATTTATTGAGATGTGTGTTTGTGTATGTGCGTACATGTGTATTTGTATTTATTATGGATCCCCATTAGCTGCTACTCTTCCTGGGGTCCGTCAGAATTAAGGCAGTTACACAATGTAACAAACATTACAATACATTCATTACAGCATTCACAACACACTAAGTGTGACGCGGCAGAGGAGGAAGAGAACACTGCTTTTAGATACCACTCTGTCCCAGAGAGCAAGATGCAGCTGAGTGGTGGACATACATCAGGCCATTGGCATGTCTTGGTCTTGACGAGAGTGAGTGGGGAACAATAAGGAATTATCTCCACGCCTGTGTCCCAAATAGTACTCCCTGTTCCCTATATAGTACACTTATTTGATTGAATTTGATCACAAAAATGGCACACAGGTTCTTATCACAGGATGCCAGCAGTAGTTGGACAGGCATAGCAATGTCAAAAACACTTTCAGTATGTTATAACTTTGACCATTCCTAAAGCCCTATAAGGCCTGGTCAAAAGTAGTGCACTATAGGGAAAAAGGAGTCATTTGGGATGCAGCCCACTGCTGTGTGAGCTTCCCCCTGTGCTATGGTTTCAAGACGTTTATGTCAGAGGGAATGGACGACTGTAAACCCATGGTAAAATCATGGCAATTGAACGACATTGTCAGTGTGGGGCAAATGAAGCTGGTGGACAGGCTCATTGTAACGGCTTGAATGGAATTAATGAAATGGTATCAAACGCTTGGAAACCATTTTCAGATGCGTTCGATACTGTTCCATTCATTCCAATTCAGCCATTACAATAAGGACGTCCTCCGATATCTCCGCCCACCAGCCACCACTGGTGTAAGTGTGGGGATGGATGATACCCGCACAATCGGATATGAACATGGTTGTGGATGCGAGCATAAGTTAAATGACAGCAATTTAAATGAATATGGATGCAGAAATGCCTCCCACAACACTTTGCCTCCTTGTGGTTTCCATACAATTTATAATAAATACTTTCATCACTACCTTCATTCGTAACGGATGTATTCATTACCGTAGTGAACTGCCGTCTCAGGTTGTGCTGTAACATCCAGTGAGCTAGCATCAACCACATAACACTACACTGAGTCACCAGGACATGTCGGTAGGTATAGAATCAGCTCCACAACCATGTCTAACCTGAGATATAGGTTGCTCAATGCAATCCCCAGTCTGTGCACCCACAGACCCCACTCTGGGCCCCATATCTCCCATTAATAAGCATTTAAAAGGTCAGTAACACCCTTGAAAATACTATTTGGCCACATCTCATAGCTACCCCGTGACCTCTTCACTTCCCAGGAAACGCAGATGTGGCCATAGTGGTAAAAGAGAGGCTTAAAGGGTAACTCTCAATGCCAATTTCAGCCTTTGCCCAACCCCTTCAAATACATTTTAAAAATGCATTCAGGTGAAAAGTTGTCGGTGGGGGTAGTTGCTCATAAATATTAATTCTGGGGGTGGGTAAACGCAGTTGTACCTGAGCCCAAACACTATATCACTAAAGCATACTTACCAAAGTCCACTGGCACGCTCTGATAATAAAATGATGTGCATTGCAAGCTAATATAGCTCTGGATAGTTAGCACACAGTGGTAATGCGCCAGGTTTCTGATATCCACTGTATTGCCACTTGCAGTGTAAATTGAATCTCCCATGGGGCGCAAAATAAATCTTTCTAATGTCGACACTGTATTGTGTTCGTAATAAACGTACAATCATCACCTTGAAAATGAAGATTAGGGGCTCAATTCAATCTAACCCGCATTGCAGTGTTAACGCAGTAGCTCTTTTTCCAATGGTCAAATTAACTCACAGATAGGTTTTTATTCACTAAGACTAACAACTACTACCAGGGCGACCCCTCTCACAGGTATGCCTTCACTTTTCAGAATTAGAAGGTTATGGGCACGGGATGAATATTGTGAATAAAGGATTTGAGAAGAAAAAAATCACATTTGCCCCATGTGGAATGAGAACTCAAAACCATTGAACTATGAACCAACTCTTTTAGCAGAATGCACCACTAATCCTGACAGCAGTTGAAACTACACTAAGTTGACACGACCACCATTGTCATCTATTTCTTGTTATGATGGATGTAGCCAGAATTGGGTAGGTTACTCTCTAAATGTAATTTGTTACAGTTACTAGTTTCCTGTCCAAAATTGTAATACTAACGCTACTTTTGGATGACCTAAACTCAGTAACGTAATCTGATTACATTCTGTTACTTTTAGATTTTAGACTCCTCTGTAAACTGGCCATCTCTGTATACCCGTCCCAAGACCCAATGGGTTGATGCTTATTTATAAAAACCCTCTTAGGCCTCACTCCCCCCTATCTGAGATCCTACTACAGTCCTTTTTTATTTCACCTTTATTTAACCAGTTTTCATTTACAACTGCGACCTGGCCAAGGTAAAGCAAAGCAGTGCGACACAAACAACAACACAGAGTTACACATGGAATAAACAAACAGTCAATAACACAATAGAAAAAAATCTACATACGGTGTGTGCAAATGAGGTAAGATTCGGGAGGTAAGGCAATAAATAGGCCGTAGTGGCAAAGTAATTACAATTTAGCAATTAAACACTGGAGTGATAGATGTGCAGAAGATGAATGTGCAAGTAGAGATACTGGGGTGCAAAGGAGCATGAATTTAAAATAAATACAAAACAATATGGGGATGCGGTTGTTGGATGGGCTATTTACAGATGGGCTATGTACAGGTGCAGTGATCTGTGAGCTGCTCTGACAGCTGATGCTTAAAGTTAGTGAGGGAGATATGAGTCTCCAGTTTCAGTGATTTTTGCCATTTGTTCCAGTCATTGGCAGCAGAGAACTGGAAGGAAAGGCGGCTAAAGTAGGAATAGGCTTTGGGGTGACCAGTGAAATATACCTGCTGGAGCGCGTGCTACAGGTGGGTGCTGCTATGGTGACCAGTGAGCTGAGATAAGGCGGGGCTTTACCTAGCAAAGACTTATAGACGACCTGGAGCCATTGGGTTTGGCGACGAATATGAAGCGAGGGCCAGCCAACAAGAGCATACAGGTCGCAGTGGTGGGTAGTATATGGGGCTTTGGTGACAAAACGGATGGCACTGTGATAGACTGCATCCAATTTGCTGAGTAGAGTGTCTTCAAGAATCAATGGATAAATAATTTATAAGTAAATACATGGATGAGGCAACAACAGATTGCCCCTTTAAGTCCATCTAAAGTGTGTAAATTTGTGCACGTGTCCATTAGGCCTATGGATTTATTTTTTTATCAGCATGAAATAGATTGAGCAATAAAAGCCCCACTTTTATTCAATAGGCTGGGATCTGCACTATGCAGCTATTGCAAGAGCGCATTTTTCACTGGCTGTCCACTGGTTTCAAAAACAATGATTGATAGGCAGATTAAACTTCTTGAATTCAACCATTATTGGGTTCAAATACACATATAGATTTGTGAACAGCCATCCACAACAAACACAATCCGTAAGGCACAAATAGCTAAAATAGAGAGTGGCAGTGTGATTCACATTAATGCGCTATGTAGATAGACAGGCAATCTAGCTCATAGGTAAGAGCTACCGAATGTCATTTTCGGTGAGTTAGGACATTTACAAGAGACATTGTGCAAACCATCTAAGTTTTGACGCATGCAGTACTGGCTCTCCAACAGCATGGAGAAAAACGCAAGGAAATCAATATAGCAGCGGCAGCTGTACAATTAACTAATCCAAAAGGGCTTTGCCTTCTCAGACATGGCAGAAGGCTAATACAATATGATGCCCCATCACCTTCAACTCAGCCACTTACAGTACTTAGATTGCAAGTTAAACTAGGGTTGTGTTAATGCTGTGTGTTTCATGCCGGGGAGAAAAAAAAAACGCATAACAAATATCTTGCTGCGTTTTGTAAACAAAGATCTAAAATGCTTCTTATTGTAATTTCTGCTCGGCATCAGACTCATTTTGTACTTCAGTTGCACTTCTAAGCTCAGATGATAATTGACAAACGGGCATTCTATCAGCAGACTGACTGACGAGTAACTGCTTTTCTCTGATCACTGTTGAAGCAAAAAAAACACTTGACTTTCAATATAAAACGCGACACCTGTCAATACACATCTGGCCTCACCTGCTCCTGCTTTCTCCTGTTGTGCTATTTGCAATCAAACATGTGACTGGCTCAACTGTGCTGGGGAACTAAGTAAGCTTCATAATGTAAAATAATATGACAGGTGAAATAAGAACACGATCTGCTTCATCTCCTAATGCAATGGCACAAGTTGACTGCAGGTATTTATTTAAAACATTGCTACAAATATAAACATTTATTGAAAGATTTCAAAATAAATAGTTTCATCGGTATAGACGGTATTGAAAAACCATCCCGTGGCTATTTCCAAATACCCTGATATACGGTATATACGGTATACCGCCCAAGTCTAAAGTCTATTTCATACCGAACCCCTCCCTTGAGATGACGTAGAGAGACCTTCTCAAGGTGCCTCTACATCATGATTTCAATGGTAGAGTTGAACCGCTAGGGGCATAAAGAGCTAGATTTACTACAAAATACCAAAATATATCACTTCTGCAACGAACTGTCATAATGAAGACCAGAATTTACGTATTTCACTATAACTTAGCCTAAAACCTGATTTCCGATGAATTTTTTTTTTTTTCATGAAAGTTACTCTAAAGACTGAAACGAATCGACAGCACAGTACGGTATGTGTGCCGGGAAGAGGGATATCTAATATTCGGTGGCTTCATTCTCACAAATAAAGTGTAAAAGCACCATGTGCTATTAAGTGGGATGATAGAAATTGAATCCCATCTAGTACCTGTGATCCAGCAGCTCCTCTCTAAATCTCTCCACTTCACTCAGTCCGCTGTGCTGTGAATTTTGGGGACAGACACCCAATAATTTTCAACCCAGTGCTATGTCAATCTTTCTCTGTCGGGGTATTACGGAGTTGACATGTGCTCAGTGGCGCTGACGATCAGGCTACGTCTGACCATGCATGCTGCGATTTCTTCGTTTGAGTTAGGGCGAACAGTAATCCATTCTTAAAACATATCTCCCACATTCTGCACACTTCTCCTTTGGGTCTTCGCCGTATCTGAGAAGTTCTTTGGTGGTCGATGAGCACAGAATGCTATGAGGTTGAAGATGTCCAGTGAGGCACTGTTGCCCTGTCTCTGTGAAGTAATACATTGTTGACATCATCTTTGAAGCGTTATGGGGTTGCTGATTTTCTGAAATGCTACGGGTTTGATACTTTCTTTGAAAAACTATGGAGCGGCCATTGTTGGTTTCTTTAGAAAACTGTGGCAGGGATCAACAACTAGATTCAGCAGCGGGCCGATTTTTTCTTGAGCGGATTGTTTGAGGGCCGGCACATAATTACAAATAATTTGTAGACTGCAAATTAATCACAAGAACCCAAAAAATATATAATATTTGACAGAAACATAATTTAAAAACTTCCTGTATACAATCACGTGTATCTCTATTGTGGGTGGTAATACTTGGGAACAGATTTCTAAAATAAAAAACACTTGGAACAGATTTCCTGGTGTTTTTACAGTATTTTATGTCCAACAAATAAAATAATAAATAATAATAAAAAATAATAAAACATTTTAAAAAACACCCGCGGGCCACCAGTTGGGGAACCCTGTCGTACAGACTTGGGGCTTGTTTAACAGACATTCCCCATTGTGTAATGTTACAGCTATGATGATGATGCTACAGAATATGCATCCTTTGATCTAACACCTTCTTTGTTGGGCTCCTGAGTGGCGCAGTGGTCTAAGGCACTGCATTTCAGTGCTAGAGGTGTCACTACAGACCCTGGTTCAATTCCAGGCTGAATCACAACTGGCTGCGATTGGGAGTCCCAATTGTGCACAATTGGCCTAACTTTGTTACGGTTTGGCTGGGGTAGCCCGTCATTGTAAATAAGAATTTGTTCTTAACTGACTTGCCTAGTTAAATAAAGGTTATAAATATCTACAGAACACTATAGGCAGCAGCCATCTCTTTGGCTTTTCTCAAAGATCAACCAAACCATGATAGGAGGAGATTGTTTGCAGGGGTGGATTATGTGTTGTTCCCACTGGGCACAACACATAATTTCAACATGGAAATGTGGGTAATATTTGGTTGAGACGTTGATCAATAAGATTTCAATCTTTATTCACCCACTTAAAAAGACATCCAGAAGTTTTTTGAATTCCCAAGGTGTTTAAACCATCTAAAAGCACAACCAAATTCCAATGAAAAAACAAATATTGGATTTTTGGTTTCGTTGTCATCAACATGTGTTGTGACTGCACTTTTAACCATTTAGAAGCACAACAAAGGCCTATATCTAATCAAGCATTTACCGGCGAAAGCCAACATCCGCATAGCTGGTGCATTTCCGGTGTCCAAGGTGTAACAGGTGTCAAATCAGAACTGCTGCTCATTTGGTCATTGTCACAAAGCCACACCCGTCCCACTCGTGTTAGAAGTTCAAAACAAGAAAGTTTAGGCTATATAGAAATCATGACACTCAAATTTAAAATCATTAAATCAAAACAAGGACAATTTCTTTCAGCCTAACCGAGGTGTAGATTATATATCACATTCCAGTGTTCAAACTTGTAAACAAGGCTGCGTTGGATTTTTCTTAATGCAATTCCGTGCAGACAATGGAAATGTCCACTTAACGTATAATGCTGGGAGACGCTTGTGGATTTCACAGCTCTAACGAAGTTTCACCTCAGACATCACCAAAACAACCGCTATGCGGGTTTCGCCTAGCACAGATATGATAGAATCTAGCCCAATGTTCCTTCCAAACGGGCCAAATGGAAGGAAAGAAAAATCACACTGAAATCAGCAAAAGAAGCTACCCGATTCTTGAATAACCTGGACAAGGAGAACGGTGGAAATAGCGATGAATGAAATGTATGGACTACTGGACAGCGCCTCAACACACAATGTACGATAGACGTGGCACTGGACTATTGAACTGTTTAGGCTACTGAAATGAGGTGACCAATGGACTATTACACCCCATCACATCAAAGACACAAAAGAGAAGGGTGCAGTATGTGTCGTTAATGCCTTCACACACACGCCTATTGAAAACACAATCTCAGCACCACTCAAGAGATCTGTCCAGATGAATAACACTTTAATGACGATTGGCTATGCAGCCTAAATGACAACACATTCATTGGTAGGCTGTAGCCATGATCTATTTGTTTAAGTAACAAACTGACAAGTGAACAAGACAACATGATGATTGCTATGATCTGGACAATTATTTTTGAACGCTCCCCAGCCGATAGGCTATAAAGGCCTGAGAGGGTGGGAAGAATGTGAAAAAAGACAGAGAGATCAAATGTCATACAGCCTAAGTAGGGATGTGACAATTGTACAATTATTCTTAATGTTTAAACCACCATTTTTTAAAGTTGTTTAAACGATAAGAAAAAAATCATAAAATGATGATTCACAATTCAGATATGATCCTGCATATGACCACTAGGGGGCGATGCAGTTCAATCTACTGCAGTCCTGGGAATTTACCAGACAGCCATCACCTTACTGCAGCACCCCATCCACTCGGCAACGATGTCAGTAGATGGGACATCATGTCCCACTTCTCATCAATGTGATGGCTCGTTGCAGTGACATATGACAGCGTGTTTGTGTTCATAGATGTCCAACAATCTGTTATTAACGCCACATACGGTGTTTGAGAGCTCGCACTTTGTACTTGCAGAGCAACCGTTGTAGAATTTCTCCATCCAGGCGGTCACGGTTTTTCGACATGGCATCTTGTAGTCTGGTTCTAGATTTGCTATCCGTGCAGTGAAGCCGACATCCTTTACCATTGACAATGGCTGCATATCACCTGCAATCATTTCTGTAATTAGTGCTGTGATTCTCTCACTACATCCCTTATCGAACTGCTGCCAGCAACGGGTTGGGTCACGGTGCCTCCCTTTTCAGATGGCTAAGCATTGCACCTGTACTGCCACTGTAGCTCAATTCCACCGTGCCAAGTTTGAATTTATTTCAACACCTTCAAATGTATACATTAATTGATAAATATGCGTTATCAATGCAATGTGGGCAACATGATATCATCACATGTTGATTATACTTTCTTTTTATTCTCCCATTGAAAGTACAATGAATCATGTTAATTAATTGGTTGAATGAATGTTGAAGACACATTGGCAATTACCGAGTTTAGAAAAGAGAAAGACAAAGAAGTAGGCAATTGTGCGCGAAGCCTACAATTATGCACCTTTTAACTATTATTTCTAGCTCTTTGTTGGACAGTTATATAGACATTAAGTCATTAACTGAATCCCAAGGTGGAATGTATAAGAAATGTAGCTAGGCCAATTGAACATGTAGCTAATAAACTCTGAAAAATCGAACGAATCACTTTGTCTGTGGCCCAGAGCGGACAGATGTTGCACTGATGTTACAAGTCATTAACTACCCCACTATTAAGCCTTGTTCACATTGGCAGTTGAAGAGAACCAAATAAAACTTCTTAGCATTTCCAATTCGCATCTGTTCTTTTTCCTGTAGTCTGAACATCCAAAAAGCACATGGAACTGGATATTTCAAGTCACATTTCAAACCACCTTCGTCTGAATGGTCAAACCTGATTTATTTGCCCTCAAGTGGTTTTTATATTGTTCTTTGGCATATGTTGTTGTTTGCTAGTTACTCTGTCGACCGTTTGACAAGAACATGTGGTAGCCAACTGTAGTTAATTGTTTAAAAACAAATGAGTGAATGTGCTAGAAAGCTAAACCGCTACCTAGCTAGCTACAGTAGTTGGTTGCTGTCGCTAGCCGAAAAGGACTTGTTTTGAAAGTTGGATCATCTTATCCTTTGAGTCTTTAAAAATATTCTTACATTATGATTTTGAACATTCAAAGGGAAACGTCCAAGGCAGGCATTGTTGTCACCTTTGCTTGCAACATAACTTTTGAGTGATAGGAAGCATGAGCACCACCACCAATCAGACTACACCACTGCGCACATACCCGCCATTACTATGACAACTAGCATAGCCATGTCAGAAAATGACTGCTGTCTGAACGCACACAAATCCGATTTGGTCACTTCTAATTTGCTGTTTGGACAGACAATATTTCAAAACGGAAGGCCTGTAGTGTGAACAAGACTTTAGTGATCTATTAATCACTACCTTACAAGTTCTACTCAATAAAACATAGGTTCACTACTTATTTACTACATACATGAATGGTAAGTCAGTACTGATGATTTTTGTTTATTTGAGTTTTGGGACATGCCTACTGGTGAACGCACATTTCCTATTCGCATTACTATACAATTCCAGCGTAATGACTGTGGTTTTATTGGGCATTTGGGAATCTACTATGTAATAGCTAAGAGAAAGTGTCTTGCTTCCGACTGGCAGCTTTAGTGTCGCCGGTCGGGAGAAGGACGGGTGGGCTGTGTGAGGAAAACGGCATGTGACCCAAAGGAGCAAGGCTGCTGCTTGAAAATCGTGAGCACCTTGTGAAGGAGGCGATTGGCAAAAGAAAAAGGAGGTTGTTGCTGAGAAAAAGTAGAACTGGTGCCAGCGCAGGATGCAGAGTTGTATCTTTCCCCTTTCATGTGGCTCTTCAGGGCCAATTCACCAAGGCTCGCAATGTCAAAGTCTGAAGCATTTTTTGCACCTTACATGGTGTGGGCATGGTTGGGTCCAGGAATGTAGTGGTAAAAAAGGTGAGTAAACTATACAAAAATATAAAATGCAACATGTAAAGTGTTGGTCCAATGTTTCATGAGCTGAAATAAAAGTTCCTAGAAATGTTCCATACGCACAAAAGGCAGGATTGAATCTACATTTGCCTGGCATTTTAGCTATTGATGTGATGTTTGGCGGCACCTAGTCTGTCAGTTCTGTACCTGCCTGGCAACCACAGTGTGAAATGCGAGAGGAAATAAAACTCAGTAGTCTGCCTGGAAATGTATATTTTTCATAAACATATTTGATCATTATCTGTTCTCCTCTCATTTTAATTCAAGTACTTTTCAAGTACCAATTTGAGAAAATGTCTGATTTTCAAGGTATTCCAGTACTTGTATTTCAGAGAGCCAAATTCAAATACTTTAAGCACCTCAAGCACCTTCCGTGAACCCTGTCTCTTATTATTGACCCTGAGAGGGATAACCTATTCCTTTCCTTAAGCTTAAAAAAAGAAAGATTTAGGCCAATCACACTGGCCAGGAAAAATGATGAATGTACAGTGCATTCGGAAAGTATTCAGACCCCTTCGCTTTTTACACATTTTGTTACAGTACAGCCTTATTCTAAAATGGATTCAATATTTTTTTGTCTTCATCAATCTAAACACAATACCTCATAATGACAAAGCGAAAACAAGCCCTGAGGACAAAGGAATTGTCCGTAGAGCTCTGAGATAGAATTGTGTTGAGGCACAGCTCTGGGGAAGGGTAGCAAAAAATGTCTGCAGCATTGAAGGTCTCCAATAACACAGTGGCCTCCATCATTCTTAAATGGAAGAAGTTTGGAACCACCAAGACTCTTCCTAGAGCTGGCCGCCCTGGCCAAACTGAGCAATATGGGGAGAAGGGCATTGGTCAGGGAGGTGACCAAGAACCCGATGGTCACTCTGACAGAGCTCCAGACTTCCTCTGTGAAGATGGGAGAACCTTCCAGAAGTACAACCACTTCTGCAGCACTCCACCAATCAGGCCTTTATGGCAGAGGCCAGACACTCCTCAGTAAGAAGCATATGACAGCCGGCTTGGAGTTTGCCAAAAGGCACCTAAAGGACTCTCAAACCATGAGAAACAACGTCTGATGAATCCAAGATTTAAATCTTTGGCCTGAATGCCAAGCGTCACGTCTGGAGGAAACCTGGCACCATCCCTACGGTGAAGCCTGATGGTGGCAGCATCATGCTGTGGGGATGTTTTTCAGCGGCAGGGACTGGAAGACTAGTCAGGATCGAGGTAAAGATGAACAGAGCAAAGTACAGAGAGATCCTTGATGAAAACCTGCTCCAGAGCACTCAGGACCTCAGACTGGGATGCAGGTTCACCTTCAAACAACACAACAACCCTAAGCCCACAGCAAAGACAACACATGAGTGGCTTCTGGACAAGTCTCTGAATGTCCTTGAGTGGCCCAGCCAGAGCCTGGACTTGAACCTGATCGAACATCTCTGGAGAGACCTGAAAATAGCTGTGCAGCGATGCTCCCCATCCAACCTGACAGAGCAGATCTGCAGAGAAAAATGGAAGAAACTCCCCGAATACAGGTGTGCCAAGCTTGTTGCATCATACCCAAGAAGACTCAAGCCTGTAATCGCAGCCAAAGGTGCTTCAACAAAGTTCTGATTAAAAGGTCTGAATACCTATGTAAATGGGATATTTCAGTTTTGTTGCATTTTTTGTCATTATGGGGTATTGTGTGTCGATTGATGAGGGGGGAAAACAATGTAATCCATTTTAGAATAAGGCTGTAACATAACAAAACGTGGAAAAAGTAAAGGGGCCTGAATACTTTCCGAATGCACTGTATACTTTAGAAGGGTCTCATATGTCTCAGAAGGTAGAACCAGCTCTAGACAAGACTCCTTAATAATAATCACTATATTTACTTCACAAACACTAATTATACTAGTTGACTGCACATAGCATGGACACATAGTACTAACACTCACTCCATAGTGGTTGGGAATGGGTATGGGAGCGGAGCACACAGCTCCCATACTTAATATATATTTTAAAACTTTTACAAGTCTTTCATTTAGTCCTAGTTGGGCAAAATATACCTACCAATGGAATCATACGTCGTATTATCATATTCTATATTTATGTTTTTCTCCTTCATAACCTTACATAAAATAGGAAATGTGTGGCTAGAGCGCATTTACTGCAAGTCTGGCCAAAACTATACTGTATACTGCGTATATAGAGACCGACTGATCTGCATTAAAGGGAATGGCCACTACGGAGGCACCAATAAGGTTGCTCTCTCACCTGTGCAACAGTACTGGACAGATACATGCCGGAAGCATCAAAAGGGAAAGGGTTGGAGGGGAAAGACCAACATGATTGTTGCAACTCTAGACAAGTCATCATCTAAACTATATCGTCTTCCTAACACGTCTAAGGCATTAAACCACATCATCAAAAGATATGGTCTATGTGAACTGTGGAGATATAAACATCCAACTGAAAGACAATACTCCTATTACTCTCGCGTCCACAATTCATATTCAATAATGGACTTTTTTGTAAACTTGTAAACTTTCTTTAATTGACTGTGTTTCTGAATGTAAATACCTTCCTAGAATAATTATGGACCATTGCCCATTGTCTTTCACGTTAAAGCTCAAATCTCTTATGCCAATAGCAAAGACATGGCGACTCAACACAATGATAGACATGTTTTTGGAAAAAAATGGAGATAATGAAGTATGCTGAACTTATGTCTGGTAAGCTCTTAAAGCATATATGAGAGGTATCATCTCTCTCTTCACATAAAAAAAATAACACCTATTAAGAATAAGAAATACTAGAACAAAAAATTCATGACATAGAAAGAAAACACAGCTTAGATAGAAATGTTGTCACAACCTTCAACAGCTGAACACAACACAAACATTTGATCTGCAGAGATTGCTGCCATGAAATCCAAGCAACAATATGTTGAGCAAGGGGAAAGCGCAGGGAAAAAGCTTGCTTGGCAAATTACAAAAGAGGAACGTATTCAAACCCCAGATGGTAGCATAACAATGTATCCGTTCTTTCTTTTTTACCACAAACTGTATCAATCCGAAAACAAAAAGTTCAGAGGAGGATATGGACAATTTCCTTAAAAAGGCCATTTTACCAATTATAAGTGAATCAGATAATTTTTTTATATGGATAGAAACACTACCCCAGGTGAATTGTTGGAGGCCCGAAAAAAATATACTAAAAAGGAAATCTCCTGGTAATGACGATTCTCAGTGGAATTCTATAGACACTTTTGTCCTAAATTACTAAAGCCCATGTTACTTATGCTCAGAGCAGCTCTAGAGAAAAATCTACTTCCCCAGTAACTATGTTTGGCAGTAATACAAAAGTTGATTCACTCAGATCAAACAGGGTTCATACGGAAACAGAATGTCTTCTGACAATCTGTTGTTTTTTCAATATAATCCATCATACCAAGAACTTGACTGCTCCAAAAGTGGCAGTATCAATAGCATTTGATAGGGTGGAATGGGCATATTTGGTGGTTGTCTTAAAAAAGTGTGGTTTTGGTCTGGTATTTTTTTCCTGTATTAAGCTATTGTACATATCCCCCAAATCATCTAAATGAACACATGGCTAGATCTCTGAATCATTTAAGTTATCAAGAGGGACCAGACAGTAATGTCATTTGTCTAGTTATGCATCTTCTTTAGCTACAGAACCTCTAGCATCAATAATTAGAACTCATGCCGAGGGCTGTTACAGTGACAGTATTACCACCATACCGGTGGTCACAAGTCATGAAGGCAGAAATTCCACGTGACAGGGCCTCCCTATCTGCAAAGCGGTCTAAGGCACTGCATTGGCAGTGGCTCTAGCGACTCTTTGTGGCGGGCCGGGAGCCTGCAAGCTGACCTCTGTCATCAGGTGAATGGTGTTTCCTCCGACACATTGACACGCTAACTTCCGGGTTAAGCGGGCGGGTGTTAATAAGAAGCACGGTTTGGCGGGTCATGTTTTGTAGGACAAATTGTATATTTTTCTAGGCAAGTCATATTTAACCCTTTCATGCGTGAGTTCCAAATACCTCTAACGGTCGCCCCAACGTGAGTTTTTTTTTAATGCAGGTGATGTTAGAACATTCTCTCCATTCCAGAATGTGATTGCTACGCAACAGTACATTTAATCCGCGCTGCCCTCAAACCAAGGCACGCAGCCTGTTTTTATTTATAGGCTGTTTTCAACTTGTCAATTTCAAATTATTTTCTAGCAAGTTTATTTTCTAAGAACAGTTTTAATTGAGGTGTGTTCCACCTCATTCATTCACATAAAAGTAGTCATTTTTACTTTTGCGGACCAATTAATTTTTTAGACATTTCTGACCCGGACAAAATTCCCCAAACACTTCCCAATTGTTTGTGCAGTTCAAGTCTGCAGACATTTGCTCATCTCCGGTCCTGCACACACGTGTTCACATTTTCCGTCGGTTGCCTGCATCGCAGTCATAGTTGTTTTCGTTACCAATAATAACTTTGGAAATGTGTGCGTTTCTATTACAATAAATGCCTTATTACGTTATAATAGTTTCTGCATGTCGTGTTATGTCGTTTCTACTGTAGCATAATATTTACGTGTATATTCCTTATAACCGCGGACACGCGAGGTAACGTCACTCATTTCATAACCTTTATGGTGTTATACTCAATGCTTAGGTAGCTAGCTACATTCTTCTATTAGCTCTGTAAAACAATGCTAATTGCGTCAGAGAAGTATTAGCTTGTTGTATTTTGAAACTACCCTGGAAAAATTAAAAAATATCTTCTTATACAACTTGGTTGTTTTCTGAGTGCATTCCACAAAGCTGTTTATCATGTCCGCCTTATCCACTGCCCCCATTTTGAGGTTATAGTCAAGCACAAAGTCTGGTTTGATTTCTCTCTCCCGTCAGGTGGTCCACCTTCCCTGTGGCCGACATGGTTGCTGTATGGACAGTAGAGAGGACATGGACGTCTCGTTTGTCATGCCACTTTACTGCTAGCTGTTGACATTTCTTATTTTGTATAACGGGTCATTTAGGATGGCAGTAGCATTGTTGATGAAATGCAGTCATCACAGCAGAACTAGGAAGCAGTCTTGGAAAAAGAGGGTGGAAAAGAAGGGAGTTGCAAAGAAGGGACTTCCAGTATTCTCTTAGGGAGTTCTTCTTTACTATTCCCATGAGAAGGACTGTCACCAGGAAGGTATATATTTCTCTAATTGTGGTTATCCACCCACACTCCTGGCTGCTCTCTCTTCTCCTGTAGCTCCAAGGCATAGCGATTGGTCTCTGCTATGTCTCGCACCAGCTCCTCTGTCAGAAACAACTTGAAGCACTCTGACTCAGATGGAAATGGCAAGAGTCTTTGCACTCCAGACTGGGACTCATCAAAGCAAACAGCAGGGCCAGGAGGGGTGAAATGACTGGCAGCATTCCAGCTACCACAGAACTCCTGTACTTCATCCACTGCCGGTCTGCCGCCATCACCACCAGCATCTTCAAAGGGAACTGGGACTTTGTCAGTGGACAAAGGGTCCTCAGATTCAGATTTTTTTAAACTCCAGGAGTCCTTTTGAAAGACATTGCTAATGCTATAGCTTAGCTCACTAGCTACATACATAAACAACAACACTGAATGGCTGAGTGGGAGTGAGAGGTTACCTGATTGAATGCCTGCACGCGCAATTGTATCAATTATTCACTATCAGAAAATGTTTTGTGTAGTAATTATTGATATATTTACTGTTTTATTCACTTTTTTCAAATACCGGTGATAAATCATGCATTCCAATTCTTGCATAGATTGTAATGGGCACATAGTATGTGTTTAAAATACTTTTTTGAAGGTTTTACTAATTATGATGAGCTAAGCTAATTCCAGCTATGTGTGGAGCCATGTTTGTTGACATACAATGCATTCTGGGTTTCATGTAATCGTCTGTCCAAAGATGCTATAACAAAATGAGGTGAGTAAGGGTTCACTCATTTTCTGAGAACTTCAGGAAGTGAATGGTGGGATTTGAACGATGGTAGACGACACACCCCTTCAACATGCATACTATAAACAGACCAAACTCATCTTGTCTTCTATTAATCTTTGGTTTCTGTGAGGAAAAAAACCATGGCTATGCGCTGAAACTAATCATTGTTGGATTACTTTCGATTTCTAACTGTTTTACTCAGTTATTTTGATCAATGGTAAGCTTACCCGTGGTATGATTAATTATACGTAGTAATTGTTATTAGTTAATTCATATTGTAGTTTATGTCAGCCGAGATTTAGAAAATATTACCGCTTGTGGTCAATCTTTCCTCAGTTAGCTCTAGGACAAATGTAACCTACATTTTTCCGGTTTGGATGATTGTTATTGTCACGTTCTGACCTTTATTTAATTTGTTTTGTCTTTATTTAGTATGGTCAGGGCGTGAGTTGGGGTGGGCAGTCTGTGTGTTTTTCTATGTTGGGGTTTTGAGTTCAGCCTAGAATGGTTCTCAATCAGAGGCAGGTGTTGTTAGTTGTCTCTGATTGAGAATCATACCTAGGTAGCCTGGGTTTCACTTTTGAGTTGTGGGTGTTTGTTTTCTGTGTGTGTGTGTTTGTTGCCACACGGTACTGTTTCGGTTTCGTTCGTTTCACGTTTATTGTTTTGTAGTGTTCAGTTTATGTCTTTAAATAAACGTTATGGACACTTACCACGCTGCGCATTGGTCCTCCGATCCTTCTCGCTACTCCTCCTCAGAAGAGGAGGAAGAATGCCATTACAGTTATGCTATATATTCTTCTGTGAATATCTGAACATTGCATCCAAAAATAAACTGCTCACATTCTGGACATAACTTTGTAAGGACTGTGTTTGTGTAAATAGTTTCTGAAAAAAAGTGTGGCCAGCTCAAATGCTGATTGTTAATTCTTATTTTCAATGACCGCCTAGCAACAGTGGGTTAACTGCCTTGTTCAGGGGCAGAAGAACAGATTTCTACCTTGTCAGCTGGGAATTCGATCTTGCAACCTTTCGGTTACTAGTCCAACGCTCTAACCACTAGGCTACCTGCCGCCCCGAAGCATTCGACCTTCACCTCCCGAGTACATTGGGGAGTTACAGCGATGAGACAAGATCGAAATTGGTGGTAAAAAAAATACAAATAAGATTCCACATGACTGTTTAGTCACGGTAATTAGGCTTCTCCAAGCTCTGATGCTGCTGATGGTCATTAGTAGCCTACCAAACTTGCTAACTCCCTGGTACTCAGCACTCTATTGTCCATCTAATCACTCTGACATCAATGCAAATGTAATCAAAAATCTAATTACTTCATGAGAGCCCATGAGCTCATGTTGAGCAACATTTCTATAGGCTATGCGATTGCGTGAGAAAACGGAGGAGGATCCCATCAGCATTCTATAGGCTAAGCCTACTATATTTATTTCTCAACTTTCCTAATATAGTATAGCCTATGGAAGGGTAATTTATATTAAACCTTACTAATGCTAGTGTACTAAAATATCTTTCTTTAAGCCTAGGCATTGGGCTTGAGATAGTTTCTTAAACAAACTCATATAAGATAGAAAATTGTGTGTGCTCATTAATAACGGCCTATTCAAACTGTTCTATGTGTGTAGGCACTCAGCCAATACTTGACAGAAACTGACTTGTTCCTCTTAAGTTAACTGGACACATAGAAAAGGTTATATCTTGCACACCAATGATAAAGATATTGTTCCGTTTGGAGTATGTTTCTGGGCGGAAGATTCATGTTTTGTGTGTGTGTGTGTGTGAGACCAGTACGACCATACATCAACTGGGTCGACAGTCAAAGGCACTTGCTTGCCGAACTTGGGGAAACCGTTGAGCTACTGTTTCACCCCCCTCACGCCCACATACACATACATAGGGTCATGTGTTTTGCAGATGCTTGCATGGGGTAGCTTGACTATATAAATGCTCTTGTACTCTGTGTACAGGAGGCTCTCAGTCCATCTCACCTGCGTGGGTGGGGCAACCAATCTCCTTATTATAATATGTTTTTAATAAAAGTAATACCTTGACTGACTGATTATTGACTTTGCCTCTCCTCATTATTAGTTAAAGGTAGAATTTCCACCACACCTACCTGGCTGGCATGAAAATGAACCGCGGAAAATGTGTTATTTAAGTGCATTTCCCCCCCGTCCCTGTTTTGAGACAGGTGCATGATAAGGGTCCATTCTAAATCAAATCAAATTTCACACATATCATTCAGTATATGTACATTAGATGTTTTATTTTATTTAACTAGGCAAGTCAGTTAAGAACAAATTCTTATTTACAATGACGGCCTACCGAGGAACAGTGTGTTAACTGCCTTGATCAGGGGCAGAACGACAGATCTGATTTACCTTGTCACCCGGGGATTCAATCCAGCAACCTTTCGGTTACTGGCCCAACGCTCTAAACATGTAAAGACAAGATGAAATCAATAACAGTGTGATGGATGACAATATTAGCCTATCACTTGTGAATTATATATCATCACTTGTGAATGATGCCCAGCATAAGGTGACTTTTTCAAATCATAGTCCCACACCTCATGTAGCCTAGCCCATAGGCTTATACATTTTGATAAGGTTTGTATCACAACTAAAGTGGCCAAATAACTTCTTAAAATTAAGCACATTAATCTGCTTTAACATAGGCTACTTCTTTTAGTGTTTGTTTGGCCTACTCATCTTGTTGGCTGACGAAAAGTAAATGTGGACAGTTCTTCCAATATCTTGGATTTGGAAAAAGACGCGGGCAGTTGCGTCCCAGATGTGTCTTCACTTGTAGCCTGTGAGAAAGAACCGGTAAGGTGACTGAGAGCCATATGAGCGAGAGGTGCTTCGTAGCACACTGCACGAAGGGAGAAGGAAATTACAATGATTATATTTGAACCAAGGGCACAGCGCAAAAGGGCACAGCGCCACTGGCCCAAGGGCACAGCGGCCACTGGCCGCAAAAGACATGGATTTTTTTAGGCGTAATTACGGCGCCACTGGGAAATTCGAAGCATTATCAAGTGCTTGTCAAATTGTGAATAAGAGACTGATGAAGTGTGTACAGCATGCACAAAAAAATAAAGCAGAGCTCAAGCCTTTCATGCAACTTTAAAAAAAACATCATCATTAGAGGCGCATCATGCAGCCTTAGAATGTATTAAAAATCTAAACATATAGACCAATATTTGTATCACAACTAGAGTTACATAAATAACAAAAAAATAAGCATATAGGAGTACCTGTTTCTTTGTTAACTCTCAACACAGAATAGCCGCATGTGCACACTCCCTGAAATCATTTGGAGAAAATATCCTTTCCACTTTATTCAGCTTTGTTCAGTTGTATTCTTCATACTATAAAATAATGTCATGGAATTCTAAGCAGATATTGTCTGCTAAATGCAGCTCACAGCCATATGTCACAGCCAGATCAAGACCTAACACAGGGAAAACTCAGAGTATGCTATTCTGTTCTTCTGAAAATACTCAATTTTCTTCATACTGTATCATGTTTCTTTAGACCTGTCTAAAATAAATAATGGATTTATTGTGAACGTGTAGACTATATTACATGGATTTATTAGACTTTTTTAAAAAGTAGATGCTCCAAAGGTCTGCATAATTGGCTTGTAGGTTGGCAGCCGAGAGAAGCTAAATGTGTTTACGTTAATTAACGGTCAATTACCGTGAGATTGGCAGTTATTTGCTTGACTGCCACAGCCCTACTCATGCCTCAATCCGGAGCATAGAAATTGGTGGAGATCAACAGGTGATATCATTGTATGCAGATGACATATTACTTTATTTATCTGAACCAGAACATTCTTTGTCCTTTATTTTATTACTGTTGGACACATATGGTGCTGTATCAGGATTCAAAGACAATTGTGAGAATATTTTAAATAGGCATTATCCAAAAAGGCAGATGTGGCTAAAATGACCAACTACCTATATTTCATCTGAAAAAGTAACGCGTAATAAACCCTTTTGAATTCACTGATGTCTGTCTGGGGGGAGATTGAAAAGTTTCTAGAGTTGTCACCTTAGCTGCCTCATTATTATTTTCTTCAATGAATAATTTATTTTTTAGCATTGGATTTGAAGGTCATTCTTTTTAGTTTTTTTTGTTGTTGTTAATCATTGAAGCTAATACCGGCAGAGGGGAGGGAGGGGATGTTCACGTGTTGGAGAGGGAAGGGTTTTGCACGATGTGCTCCCATGTAGCATGCGATTATGTGTAGGTGGGAGAAGTAACGGGGTATTATCTGTGTCAGATTTTGCTGAGGATTGTAAAAAAATAAAAATTAAATGCCCAAAAAATATATGGGAAAAAAAATGAAAAAATAAAATAGGCATTATTTCAGTTATGACTTCTCAAGCTTAGAAAGTACAATTAAGTGGAAGTTGGACAAAGACACATATGAAACACCTGAGTATACCATGCAATCTGGAGTAGGCAAATAAGATCAATTACATTCCTTTAATAGATGAGATTGAATCCAATGTTCGGAAGTGGAGATCTCTCCCTATTTCTATGTTAGGTAGAGTCAACATAATCCAAATTATTATATTACCAAGGTTGAGGTATTTATTCCAGGCCCTGACATTTTCAATTTGATCCAACTTTTTAAATGAAATAAATGGCCTGCTCTCCAACCTTTCTTGGAATGGAAAGACCTCGAGTCAGATTGACTGTTTTACACTTACCCTATAAAGCTGAAGGTCTTGGACTACGTCGTATGAAGATATATTACTGGGCTGCAAAACTGCGTTCACTTAAACATTGGTCAGCAGACTATCCTTGGGCATGGGCGAGTATCAAAGCCATAAATGTAATACCTTATGATCTAAAATATATTCACTACTTTGGGTCCAAGGCATTGAGGAAAAAAAGAGACAATCCAATGATTCTCAATACCATTATTATTTGGGAAAATGTACATAAATTCATGCGATGGAAAGAACCAATATCGCCAGGCACCCCTATTTGGAATAACCCCACCCACCTTACCTCCATTAATGACAACACCTTTAAGTCCTGGTTCCAAAGTGGCATCATACATTTTTAACATGTGCACTTTGATGGATCACTACTGTCATTCAAAGAATTACAAGAAAGTTTTGGATTATCCAAGGCCAATTGCTTTAAGATCTTTCAACTCAAATCTTATTCAATTGCTTCAACAGAATTCGGATGAACCTAAGGCATCTAGCATAGAAAGAATATCCCGAAAGAAGCCCCTAAGCCAAAAAAGTTGATTGCCAAGTTATATTAAGGGTTGTTCGAAAATCTACTGGATGGTTCAGAACCTACAGTATGGAGGACAAAATGGGAAACAGATCTAAAGGAAGAAATTGAGGAGTACCATTGGTCACAGTTATGTAAAAAGCACAAAGGAAACCTATTGCATATGCTGTGGTCCTGTGATAAACTGACACCATTTTGGGATAATTTATAATATGTGCTATCATTTCATTGTGTCTAGGAATTTATATCCATCCTTCTCCACGATTATGTCTGTTGGTTAATGTAAATATTGGTCATCAATATCAGTGAAAGTTTTGTAATCTAGGTCTAATTGCTGCAAAAGAAATGTATGGCCATCAACTGGAAAGCCTCATAACTGGAAACTGGAGGACTGAACTATTTAGCAACATCCCATTGGATTTTGCATATCATAAAACTAAACAAAAAAGTGTTTGACGAAATTTGGAAACCATGTATTGATCACCTTGGAGAATGTGTTGTATAGTGGGCGTTTTGTTTTTGTGTTGTGTTTGTAGGGTGCTGTGGAAAGAAAACATAACAAAATGAATTGTCAAAAGATACAAATTTAACATATTTTTGTCTATGTTGAAAATTGGTTACAATGATGACATCATTTTGTGGTTGAAATGTTACCCTCAAAACCACAGTTAAATACTTTCTTCTTTAAATCCAATTTATTTTCCATGTATTTTCACGTCACAATAGGTTGACAAATTACGTGAACTCAACATTGATTCAACTAGTTGGTGCACAGTGGCTTGGGGGATTTTGGAGGGTGAGGGAAATGGAAGGTCCTGTGTTTCCTCATTATTTAATGTTAGGAGTGCATCCACGTGTGGACGTTAATAGAGTGGATGGCATATTCCCCTCCTGACAGGAAATGTTTGTTTTTTTGAGTAGAACGTCTGCAGTCATTACCGCCGTAACGTAAGACGGTGGCAGGCCCTTGTTATCTCCTATCATTCCACTGGGAAATAACACAGCTAAAATAATGAGCATGCCATGCTATCTGACTAATGTAATTCACTGGTACAGAAAAAGCAGATACACTACACCACAGAAGCTTTGTATTCCAAAACAGGGCACAAAATATGAACCAGAGATGGCCTTTCTAGCATTATAACGACACAATCTTATATGTCACGTCTTAAATATCATACCTTAAAATCTACACATTTTCAAAGCAACATCGATTTATTTTTGTTACTCTGACTCCTGTAAATGGCATGTCTTTTCCTAAATGCCACGTTTCAGTGAACACAAAGAGAGGGTAGGCATCTGAGAGGGACCTTAGCCTTTTGTCTTCTCCGGAAGCCATGTACATGGCAGTTAGCCTGTCAGACCGCATAATCACCAAGGTAAAGAGGCCAGGAATAGACACAGGAGAGACAGCAAATAGGGGGTTGGGAACAGTGGCACCTGCGTTAGCCGCACACGTTTCCGCTAAATCCCAAAACAGGCTCAATTTGTTACTGCTATAAAAGGGAGCTAAATGCAGTACATAAACACAACCACAATGGCTCTTTTTTTCCTTCCAAGGAGCAAACTCATGTCAGGCCTTAAAATGATGGGATACGAACTCGGGGAGTTTCCCTGAGGGAGAGTCTGCGTTACCTCAGTCTGGGTCCATTGGACAAAATCCTTAAATGAGACCCATGGAGTGAATTTTGTGAGGTCTGTTAACTATGACTTGAAAAACCAACGGCACTTACGGAGGGAGGGCCTGTGCTACGCCTGCCCAGAATCCAACCACCACAACACAGAAACATAAAACCAGCAAAGATACACATCTGTATGTCCAGCACGGCAGAGTCTCAATTTCATCTGACGACTCATAAAGAAACAGGGATTGTGGTATCATCTGTTCGGAGAGAGCAAGATAGAGAAGACGGGGGGGGGGGGGGGGGGGGGGGGGAGAGAAAGGGGCGACTGTGAAAAGCCTACTCTGTAACCACGGAGGGTCCCTAACCTGAGCTTAATAATAGGTTCATTAATATCCTAGCACAAACAGGATACATCTTATCCCCACTGTGTTTACCTTTCCTTTCCACAGAAGGTTGACACGCATAGCCGATTGGAGCAATCCCCTTCCATAAGGAGTTAATGGCACTCTGCTGTGCATAAAACACATCTCATCATCTCCAAAAGACGAAGTCGAGGCCCAATGCACAGCCGTGTCACCTTCAAGGTACGTACTGGTTCTGAAAGGGAGACTGACTATAACCATGTAAGATATGTGTGGTGTCCATATTAGGACAACCTCTTGCTGAGACTGAGGCTATCCTAATATGGACACCATAGATGTGGCTTCAATGAGTGTACTTCTCATCATGCCATGATCTCTTGAAAATTGGTAAAAATAGTCCATAAGCCTAAGATTAAACTTAATACACTGCAATTGACTACCCTAGATAATACCCCATCAAATGTAAGCTGAAGTGACAGTGATGTTTTTGGACTAAAGTAAATGAACATTAATGAACAGAAATGGAATGAATCACCACAAAATTCCATCACCCATTATATTTGACTTTCATGGATAGTTACTTCACTAAGTACTTTGGAACTACCCTGTTTTTATAGTTAAGTCCAAATCCGCAAAAATGACAGTAAATCATGCTATTGAGTTTGGTGCATGCATAAACACAATCACACACACACGAGAGAGTATCTAACTAGTCTATAGAACTGCAGGGTGGGGTTGATAATGCAAGACAAATATTTTGGAAATGAATATCGACCCTATTTTTTCACTATGAACGCAAGATCTGCATTTGGTTTGAATTACAGTATTCTCAAACCATTCAAAAACATCTCTCAACACTTAAGTAAAGAAGGCAGTTCCTGTTCCTCTGCATTCCCAATCTGGTTCTAATTTAATCACACACAGCTCAAAGTGAGGTTTCCTTAGTGGGTACCAGTACTGCAAGAACAACTTTAACACATTTTGACTGCTCATGAATTTGACTGCCATTGACTTTTCTAAAATAAGTCTATATAACACACTGCTGTTGTTAGAATCGCAGTATCACAAACAGATCGGAAGTTATATCCAGTTTAAGGATGGCATCTCATTTTTTTAATTGTTTTCCATTGTTGCCCCTCCTTCTCCCAACAGGGGAAGGTGCCGTGCCCATTTAATAATACCCTGATAATGAACTCGAAACTGACCCTAAACTATACCGAAACTAATTTCACACATAACAATGGAATAAATAAATGAAGTAAAATATGATGGGGAGAATGGTTGAGTTGTTGAGCGAGGGAAAGTGAACGATGCAGAATTATGTAATCACCAATTGTGAGTGATGAACAGGGCGGGTAATTCTATTGTATTGGTATATTCCAATTATAATCTCAAAATGGTTTGTACCCTAGATCACTCCTACAAATCCAAGCTTTATCAGTCTACTCGAGCCTACTTGGAGTACACAGTGAGAGTATGTGTAATTTAAAATGGCAAGAAGACCAAGATTAATTGATGCACATGATGTATTCTTAGAATAAAGGGTTCCAATAGGGTTCTTGGGCTGTCCCTATAGGAGAACCCTTTTGGGTTCCAGGTAGAACCCTCTGTGGAAAGGTGGGACCAAAATGGTTCTACATGTAACCAAAAAGGGTTCTTCAAAGGGTTCACCTGTGGGGACAGACAATTCTAGATAACACATACTCTTTGAAAAAAAGTGCTATCAGTGCAACAAGATCTGAAAGAAAATGATGAGATGGTGGGGAAGAAAATAATCATGACATCTCTGATGATTATTCATCTGATTCTGAGCCTCAGCCTGAACCTACACCTCCGAGGCCTAAGCGCAAAAAAGCCAGAACGATGCGCACTGAGCAGGTGTCTGTGCCACGATCAAATATAACGGTCAAACAGGAGGAAGGAACAAGCTGGTGACTACGGGCTGATAATCAGCACAAAATGTAATCACTGAGACAGCAGGTCCTACATCTCAAGCAAAAAAGCTATGCACTCACCAGCACAGGGAGCAAGGAGACTCTGCCTGGGAACTGTCTGTAGATGACAGCCATGGTATTCGATGTAGCATATAAATAATTTACTATTTTTGACTGCTTTCATATCGACACTTACAGTGCATTCGGAAAGTATTCAGACACCTTGATTTTTCCCACATTTTGTTACGTTACAGCCTTATTCTAAAATTGATTAAATGTTTTTTTTCCCCTCATCAATCTACACACAATACCCCATATTGACAAAGCAAAAACAGGTTTTTATACATTTTTGCAAATGTATAATAAAAAATAAAATAAAACGATCACATTTAGATAACTATTCAGACACTTTACTCAGTTCTTTGTTGAAGCACCTTTACAATTACAGCCTTGAGTCTTCTTGCGTATGACGCTACAGGCTTTCCACACCTGTATTTGTGGAGATTCTCCCATTCTTCTCTGCAGACCCTCTCAAGCTCTGTCAGGTTGAATGGGGAGAGTCAGTGCACAGCTACTTTCAGGTCTCTCCAGAGATGTTCGATCGGGTACAAGTCTGGGCTCCGGCTGGGCCACTCAAGGACATTCAGAGACTTGTCCGAAGCCTCTCCACCTTTGTCTTGACTGTGTGCTTACGGTCGTTGTCCTGTTTGAAGGTGAAAATTTGCTCCAGTCTGAGGTCCTGAGCGATCTGGAGCAGGTTTTCATCAAAGATCTCTCTGTACTTAACTCCGTTCATCTTTACCTTGATCATGACTTGTCTTCCAGTCCCTGCCGCTGAAAAACATCCCACAGCCTGATGCTGCCACCACCATGCTTCACCGTAGGGATGGTGCCAGGTTTCCTCCAGACGTGACGCTTGGCATTCAGACCAAAGAGTTTAACCTTGGTTTCATCAGACCCAAGAATCTTGTTTCTCTGATGGCAAACTCCAAGCGGGCTGTCATGTGCCTTTTACTGAGGAGTGGCTTCCGTCTGACCACTCTACCATAAAGGCCTAATTGGTGGAGTGCTGCGGAGATGGTTGTCCTTCGGGAAGGTTCTCCAATCTCCACAGACTAACTCTGGAGCTCTGTCAGAGTGACCATCGGGGACTTGTGGAGGCCACTGTGTTTCTGGCCATTTTGAGCAAATGCTGATGCTCCAGATACTCAACTAGTCTAAAGAAGGCCAGTTTTATTTCTACTTTAATCAGAACAACAGTTTCAGCCATGCTAACATAATTGCAAAAGGGTTTTCTAATGATCAGCCTTTTAAAATGATAAACTTGGATTAGCTAATACAACGTGCCATTGGAACACAGGAGTGATGGTTTCTGATAATGGGCCTCTGTACGCCTATGCAAATATTCCATGAAAAATCAGCTACAATAGTCATTTACAACATTAACAATGTCTACACTGTATTTCTGATCAATTTGATGTTATTTTAATGGACAAAAAATGTGCTTTTCTTTCAAAAACAAGGACATTTCTAATTGACCCCAAACTTTTGAACGGTATATATATATATCATCTTTGTATCTCAAAATCATTGTAATGTGGTTAATAACCTTAAAAATCTAAATGAACATTATTGAAATCCAAAAGACAAAATTCATTCAGAGTGCCAAAAATCGCTAAAGGTTGGATGTGACAGCAGAGATGAGGTGCGCACTGTTGACCACGCCCTCTGACTTTGAAAAGATCAGGCACACCCATCTTATTAGTGGTAGTGAGATAATGGTGCTTTCAATACCACTGGGAAATCTGAAAAAAAAAACAATGTCAAATCATGACTTCAGGGAGAAATTATGTCAGACTAATTTGCAATTGAGTGTCATAGCCCCACATTAAAAGTATGTGATTGTTTGTTGAGAAGAAAATCTCAATCTGCAATTGACTGCCATAGCCCCAAATAAAAAAGGTCAACATGGCTGTTAATTACATCATTATTTCCACATGGTTGGGGTCGCGAGAATTTTCAGATATCAAAATGGGGTCGTGGATGAAAAAAGTTTGGGAACGACTGGCCTACAGTAATATAAAGTAATGAAAATGATATTGTGTTAATTTAAATATTGGGAACGACTGGCCTACAGTAATATAAAGTAATGAAAATGCTATTGTGTTAATTTAAATATTGGGAATGACTGGCCTACAGTAATATAAAGTAATGAAAATGCTATTGTGTTAATTTAAATATTGGGAACGACTGGCCTACAGTAATATAAAGTAATGAAAATGCTATTGTGTTAATTTAAATATTGGGAACGACTGGCCTACAGTAATATAAAGTAATGAAAATGCTATTGTGTTCATTTAAATATTTTCCCTCGTATTCTAATGTTACCTTCACAAACACAAGCAAAAACATTTTATTGCGACAGCATATATGCGATGTATGAATTCCACTGTTAGAATGTCGCAGTCAGAATGACTGCACATTAGCTTGAATGGGGGTCCCCCTTCTAGTGTGAAGAACAGCTAGTCATCTTGGGGTCCATACACACAACAAAAAATACATTACAGATGTAAGACTATACAGTTGAGTTGACATTACAAGACAGTCACACAATTGATAGCAGTAGACATTAAATACATTTTTGGGACAAGAGGATGAGACAAGAGGAGTCAACAAACAATATACATGTTAAAATAACTTAACACACCATGACAGGAAAAAGTACAGAGCATCCAATACACATCATCTATCAAATTGCTCAAATGTATGCAGAGCATGAATTCCATACCACACGTTTCATACCAGAGCAAGCATACATGTAATTATGATTAGGTTGCCTAATCTGACAATAGACCATATGGGATGAAGAACAACAGTACACGTGAATGAACTCTAAATGAAAATCTGAAATGTTTTATTATTTTCACCTACACAATAAAGACCAGGACTGGCTAGATCAATGAGATAACCTTAAAATCCACTTTATTTCCTTATCTTATGACATGTTTCTGAAGGGGGAAAAAATGTTTGCCTGACGCTAACGTGGAGCCCAAAGTGAATGCTAACTGATTTGGAGAGAAGATGGCGTGAGCGTGAGATGGAGCGCCTCTGTGGCAAAGTCGACAGATATCCCCTGTGTCACTGTAAGACAACAACAGAGCTCCTATCTAGAGCCACTTGACTGCAGCTTCCACCCGAGAGACAGGCAGAAAAAGAGGGAGAGGGAGAGGAGAGAACGAGGGAGATGAGAGCGAGAGAGAGAAGAGAAGAGAAAGAGAGAAGGGGGAGAGCAAAGGAGAGAGAGAGAAGGGGAAGAAAGAGAGAGAGGACAGAGAGAGAGAAAGAGAGAGAAAGAGACAGTGAGTGCCAGTGATTTGAGGCCAGAGCAGCACAGCAATATGTCACATCCTAACCGCTGGCTCTAGAGACTAGAGAGGCTTGTGTCATCTCCATACTTGACAGATACTTTGCCGGCCCCTGGAGATGCAGTCTAAATATAACCAAGACTAGGGGAGAGATATGGTTTTTAAATTTGCATTCAACTTGATAGATCACACAAAATGGTGTATACACGTAGGCTACGTTGCAGGAAAGGTCATTCTATGAGATATGGTCATGTGCGACCTGTGGGACTCCATTCCTACAAGTGTGATACTTCATATGTGGAGCATTCAGAATGGAAAGAGAAATAGAGTGTGAAATAGCAGAAAGTGACTGGGTGAAAGACACATCTGAGGGGAGAACTAACTGGGGAGCAAGACTGACTGCAATGAGAAAGGAGACTAATTTTCCCCATTAGCTCTTTGACACATGAATGGTGCCAGGGTTATTCACCGTCCCAGTCAGTCATCAAAAAAACATTTGGAGGGCACCAGCTTGTCCCAAAAGGGAGGTTGCGAGATGATTCGATGTGAAAGGCTTCTTTAACTGTACTCCACTGTATTTCACTGATCCTCTGGGTGGGAGGATATTGAACATAACAGATAATAATAAAATGTAGCACTGTTCGGATATCTCCATCCCCTCGGGTGTGACACTATGACCAGGAAGAAGGAATTAAGACAAGGTCAGAATCATTCTATAATCTTTAGGCTAGCCTATATTCTGAAAGAGGTCGTTAGCTCAATCAGATGTAATGTATAGCCTAGCATAGAGAGCATATAGGCTACTGTCAGGGCTTTATCAGAGGCAAAAGCTAAATTACTTTTAATGAAAACTTACTTACGCCTATATACAGTTCTGTGACCGTACTCATTAATGACAACGTTGGATCATACTCATTAATTAATGACAAAGTTGGATCATACTCATTAATGACATTATCTTTATTTTCTCACTACCTAACCTACTTGTTTTGTTTGAAATGCTCCGAGGCAAACTGACTACCAAAGCGTGTTGTTTCGAATGCTCGGGCCGGGTTGCATGGCTTGTCTAACTCACTGCCATAATGCAACTAATGAAAGCTCAGTCTCATCACCCCATGGACAAGCAAGCTAATTGCGGTGGCGTGCCCCGTCCGTCCCGATGGCATGCCCCTTCCGAAGTGTGCCCCATCCACCCCGATGGTTCAGCGAGACTGGGACAACACCACAGACACACACACACACACACACACACACACACACACACACACACACACACACACACACACCCACTGGGAACAGATGTCAATTCAACATAATTCCATTGAAATGAAACATGGATTCAACCAGTGTATGCCCAGTGGGAAGGCATGATAGCTTAGTTATGGCGTTGGGCTATCAACCGAAAGACTGATAGTTTGAATCCCGAGCAGACAAGTTGAAAAATCTGCCAATGTGCCCTTGAGCAAAGCACTTAACCCTAATTGCTCTGGCAAATTGCTAATGGCAAACCCACCAATTTACTATGATCGACCCGACTATAAACACACAAACAAAATAGTGCGGGAGAACTTTGAGGATGACTGAGGACTCTTTTCAATCCGTTTAGCGGAAATTCAGCGTTCCAGCGTGATTTCAATTTAAAGCCAAGGTTCACGCAACAGCGGAGACTGCATTCACTGCATATTAGGGATTATTATCTTCCCAAAAATCTATCAAAAGTTTCAACCCCCGGGAATAATTCATATTTCTCCTGAGAGTCCCGAGGAATACACAAAAAAATCAGAAGTGCCTGTTTAAAGGTTTTAAAACCAAGATATGGTCACTATGCCAGGGTTCTTCTCCCCAATCAAGAGGGGAGCTGAGCCACCTTGTCGGCTTGGCTGTGCCATTTTATGTAAAGATTTCAGAGCAAATGAAACTGATATTGAATAATGATTGAGTAACTATCGCCAATGACGTTGTTGTGAACTGGAAAAACAGGACATTCATAAATTCAGAGCGTTATCATGTTCCTCAATTAATTCAGCGCATTTCAGCGATAGGCTATCTCGTCACGGAGCGAGCTCCGGATGCACACTGCACACCCCAAGTATAGAGTAGAGCGTTGTCGAATCATACAAACTGTGTAAATGCACTTTGTAAATGACTAAAGTTGCTAACCTCACTAGATAACCTCCTTCAACGAATGACAGAATATCTCCTATATTTAGCTAAATCTAGTTGATGATTACACAGATCGCAGATCAGCTCATGAATAACAGGGAGAGGAAGGAAATAGTGGAAATAGTTTAAATATCAAGGTATCTTAATGAGGACCAAAAATTCATATCTACTCTCATACTGTTTGTTGATCACACATTCCCTACCAAAGCTCTCACATGGGCAGCAAGTAGAAGACAGTGCAGAGGAGCGGGGGAAATGGTACAGCAGTATTTTGGCATGCAATGGCGAGATAATGCAACCTATGAATAAAGTTTTAATGCGAGACAGAAGTCAGGATTTTGGATTTCAGCAGGATTGGGACTGGATAGGGAAGAGAAAATACCCACTGGGCAAAAACTGGTCCAATCAACGTTGTTTCCATGTCATTTCAACCAAAAAATGTAATGTGATGATGTTGGATTAACATGGAAAACTGATTGGATTTGCAAAAAGTCATCAACGTCACGGAATTTGGTATTTTTTCACCAAACCTTTAAGCTAAATCCAATGACATGGTGACATTTCTTGTTGAATTCACGTTAGTTGACAACTCAACCAAATGTAAATCAAACTAGATGTTGAACTGATGTCTGTGCCCAGTGGTTAGGCTCTAGGACAGGAGAAGATGGGATTTTTTTTTCACGCCTCTCTGAATTGTTAACAGACTTCATGTCTGTGACAGAGATGCCTATGTATTGAATTGTGCATAGGCCCATCAACTTTGTGACTGTCTGAGGTCACAATAACCAGGTTTCCATCCAACCTTTTAATGCATGCGTTAAGAAAAAAATGTGTCTGTAAAACATTCCAAATGTCGATCAAACTAAATACGCTAGACAAGGTGGGATCTTTTTGTGTCTGTAAAATTATATATGCAAGAAATGGTGATGGAAACACTTTTATGCGTAAATATTGACATAATATTGATCATTTTGAAATATGGATCAACTTCGAATGGACGATGGACGAAATGTTGTGTGGTCCTCCCATTACTACTCTGGAAGATATGCAGTTTATTAGGCTACAGATAAAAATGTATTTATGATGAACGTCACGGAATTTGGTGAAAGTGCAAAGTGATGAGCCATGTATTGGCTCAATAAGAAAATTACCTTTCCATTTCTACCGCGCAATCTAGAACGCTGCTACTTTCGTATTGCTGAATCCCATATGAATATAAAACATAAAATCAGATAATGACAGCCTTATATATATATATATATATATATATATATATATATATATATATATATAAATTACCTTTACCTATTTATATATATAAAATTACCTTTCCAAGTAGATAATACTGCAGTCTACACACAAGGAGTGCCCAGGGATTTTCAGTAAAAAGCTGTTATCACAAAAATTCATGCTACTTTTCTTCTCTCAACAACTTCTCACATGCCTTAGCTGATTAAATTAGGCTATCCAATGTGGACAAATCATTCAAATAGTCTAAGCCCATATTTCGATATGAGTTTGTAAATAAGAGTTTGTTCTTCATTGACTTGGCTAGTTAAATAAAGGTTCAATAACATAGGTTAACCAAAGAACCAACTCAAAACCAAAAATTATACAAACAAATGGTCATGTTGTCAATATTGGCTGATGCAGCCATTATTTCCTCACATGACACACCAGACTGGCCTCAAATTAGTATTATATGTTACGTTTGGTATGGTTACATAAGACAGAAGGTTACTTAAGCCAAAAACAAAAGGAGGGAGGCTGTTCGGGGAGGATGTGTGGGCATTTTACCTGAACATCTAGCAAACAATGATGTATATAAACCCTGGATTGCTGATGCTATGTATTGACCATTGAGATGCTTTGCCATATTGGTCGACCAGTGGAAATTAACGGAATTCTATAGTATTTCAATTAAATGTTTCAAGGACAAAATTACATGTATTTAAGTATTTTTTGTTGTAGCAGGGACAGCAACATTAGTCAATGCAAAAAATATACTTTAAGGAAAATGTTATGAATGTTGTCATTTTTCTATTAAGCTCACATAATATCATTTTAAAGTATGCATTAAGGTGTCCGTAATAGAATAAACTTAGGAAAATCGAATGTAGACATTAATAAGTGCATTTCTATAGCTTCCAAAATATGTTTTACCATGGTGGGGGTGTGCCAAGATGGTGGCGCAGTAGCTTCAACACAGCACCCTTTATTAGTCATCTAGTGTATATACAGTGCATTCGGAAAGTATTCAGGCCCCTTGACTTTTTCAACATTTTGTTATGTTACAGCCTTATTCTAAAATGTATTAAATAAAAAATGTCCCTCATCGATCTACACACAATACCCCATAATGACAAAGCGAAAACAGGTTTTTAGATTTTTTTGCAAATGTATAAAAAAAAAATGGAAATACCTTATTTACATAAATATTCAGACCCTTTGCCATGAGACTCGAAATTGTTTCTACAACTTGATTGTAGTCCACTGGTGGTAAATTCAATTGTTTGGACATGATTTGGAAAGGCACACACCTGTCTATTTAAGGTCCCACAGTTGACAGTGCATGTCAGAGCAAAAACCAAGCCTTGAGGTCGAACAAATTGACCATAGAGCTCTGAGACAGGATTGTGTCGAGGCATAGATCTGGGGAAGGGTACCAAAAAATGTATGCAGCATTGAAGGTCCTCAAGAACACAGTGGCCTCCATCATTCTTAAATGGAAGAAGTTCGGAACCACCAAGACTCTTCCTAGAGCTGGCCATCGGAGGAGAAGGACCTTGGTCAAGGAGGTGACGAAGAACCCGATGTCCACTCTAACAGAGCTCCAAAGTTCCTCTGTGGAGAAGGGAGAACCTTCCAGAAGGACAACCATCTCTGCAGCACTCCACCAATCAGGCCTTTATGGTAGAGCAGCCAGACGGAAGCCACTCCTAAGTAAAAGGGACATAATAGCCTGCTTGGAGTTTGCCAAAAGGCACCTACAGGACTCTCAGACCATGAGAAACAAGATTCTCTGGTCTGATGAAACCAAGACAAAACTCTTTGGCCTGAATGCCAAGTGTCACGTCTGGCGGAAACCTGGCACCATCCCTACAGTGGTGGCAGCATCATGCTGTGGGGATGTTTTTCAGGGGCAGGGACTGGGAGACTAGTCAGGATCAAGGGAAAGATGAACGGAGCAAAGTACAAGGAGATCTTTGATGAAAACCTGCTGCAGAGCACTCAGACCTCAGACTGGGGCGAAGGTTCACCTTCCGGCAGGACAACGACCCTAAGCACACAGCCAAGGCAATGCAGAACTGGCTTCGGGACAAGTCTCTGAATGTGGCACAGCCAGAGCCCGGACTTGAACCCGATCGAAGATCTCTGGAGAAACCTGAAAATAGCTGTGCAAGACGCTACCCATCCAGCCTGAGAGAGCTTGAGAGGATCTGCACAGAAGAATGGGAGAAACTCCCCAAATACAGGCATGCCAAGCTTGTAGCGTCATACCCAAGAGGACTTGAGGCTGTAATCACAGCCAAAGGTGTTTCAACAAAATACTGAGTAAAGCATCTGAATACTTATGTAAATGTGATATTTCAGTTTAAAAATATATAAATGTCAAAAGATTTCTAAAAATAGTTTTTGCTTTGTTATTATGGGGTAATTTGTCTAAATTGATGCGGGAAAAAAGCTATTTAATACATTTTAGAATAAGGCTGTAATGCAAAAAAATGCGGATAAAGTCAAGGGGTCTGAATACCTTCCGAATGCACTGTATAAATCATTGCGAGCAACCCAAAGTTTGTGTGTTTGAATCACATCATGGACAACTTTAGCATTTTAGGTATTTACCCACTCATCAACTGAAACAATTAATATAGAAGTTATAACTTGTTATAGCAATATAACAATGAGGAAGTATGCGACCTAATATGTTTATATAGCCTAATATCTGGAATGTTTACTGAACATAAATATAAATGCAACATCTAAAGTGTTTGTCCCAGCTGAAATAAAATATCCCAGAAATGTTCCATATGCACAAAAAGCTTATTTCTCTCTATTAAAGAAATGCACAAATGTTTACATCTCTTATAATAAGAATTTCTCATTTGCCAAAATAATCTATCCACCTGACGGGTGTGGCATAACAAGAACCTGATTAAACAGCATGATCATTACACTGGTTCACCTTGTGCTGGGGACAATAAAAGGTCACTCTAAAATGTGCATTTTTGTCACACAACACAATGCCACAGATGTCTCAAGTTTTAAGGGAGCATGCAATTGGCATGGTGACTGCAGAAATGTCCACCAAAGCTGTTGCCAGATAACTGAATGATAATTTCTCTACCATAAGCCACCTCCAACATCGTTTTAGATAAATTTGCAGTACGTCCAACCAGCCTCACAACTGCAGACCAGGACCAGGTATAACCACGCCAGCCCAGTTCCTCCACATCCGGCTTCTTCACCTGCGGGATCATCTGAGACCAGCCCCCTGGACAGCTGATGAAACTGAGGAGTATTTCTGTCTGTAATAAAGCCCTTTAGTGGGGAAAAACTCATTCTGAATGGCTGTGCCTGGCTCCCCATTGGGTGGGCTTGGCTCACAAGTGGGTGGGCCTATACCCTACCAGGCCCACACATGGCTGCGCCCCTGCCCAGTCATGTAAAATCCATAGATTTGGGCCTAATTTATTTATTTCAATTGACTGATTTCCTTATATGAACTGTAACTCAGTAAAATCGTTGAAATTGTTGCATGTTGCATTTATATTTTTGTTCAGTATAATTACAGTCTATTGGATCCCGCAATAGACTGTGGAATGGAAATAAGTTGTGATATTACTCCGAAGTTGTGTTTCATCATCAACATGAATACCATTTGGAAACAGGAGCTTTGAAAATGCCTAAAAACACAATAGACTATACATTTTAAAACATTTTAAAGTGTGTTCAAAATATCTGTTGGACACTCAAACCAATGGCAATTTGAACATACATTGGCCCATCTGGGCAAATATGCAAATGTGTAATCGATTTCGTAATGATAGTCTTGGCTACATTATTTATCATGATGTTGACTGAGCTTCAGAAAACACAATAGCTAAGTTTTAAGATATGCTTGGGATGAAGGGCAAGGTTCTTGCAATGGAGAGATTTGAAACATCTTAAAACTGCGAGGGCTTTGTAGAAAATTATTTCGATTACAATATCATCTACAATGCTATAGTATAGCATAGGCTACTATGCTACTTCACATGTAGATGATATTGTAATCGAAATCATTTTCTACAAAGCCCTCGCAGTTTTAAGATGTGTTCAAATCTCTCCATTGCAAGAACCTTGCCCTTCATCCCAAGCACATCTTAAAACTTAGCTATTGTGTTTTCTGAAGCTCAGTCAACATCATGATAAATAATGTAGCCAAGACTTCACATGCACACTAACATACCTTAAGGGAACATTTCGGCATTTCGTGTATCATGGATTGCGCTATACTTCAGCAAGTCGTATTTCATGAATATAAAAGCGCGTGGCTCATGTACTGAACTTACCCAGAAACAATGTGTGAAATAAGCCAGACATCACGACTCTCATCTGGAACGAAAATTCCACAGACTCTCAGCTGGAACAAAATTTCCACACACACGAGCAGAAAACGACGTCTTCTTGCTCCCCTAAATGAGTTTAAATCATATACCTGTGCCCTCAAATAAATAAAAAATTGTTTTTAAAAATCGGAATAGAGCAATTGAAGTTAGTGGGGCAATCTTTCTATATAGGTTGGCTACACAGGTTGTCACACACGTTCTCCCAATGTCCTTGTGCTCATTCACAAATATAGCAGCACCTTTTCATTATTTCTCACAGAACACCCGGTAAATGAATTAGAGTTCCACTACACCTAACCGAGAATACAGGACTGCGTTCTTGCAGGATCCGTAATTATGCCCCCTCACTCTCTCTTCATTCGACAGGATACAAAGCGGGTGCAATAGGTATGCGCACAGCCGGCTGAAAACCGGGGACCTCTACAGTTGCGAGTGCACACATGCCCTTGCAGTGCCAGCGCGAGCGGTTTCACACCAACACATATTCCTACCAGACAAGCTGCATGATGATTGGCCACTCCTTATCACATTCGCAGGTACATTACTACAGCCGCAGCAGCGTGAGGAAAGAGCACTGGAGTTGGAGTGACTGTGACTGCAGTGGAGTTATCTCAAACGAAGCTCTCACAAAAGTAGAGATTTGCACAGCATATTATAACATTATGAAAGTGACAAATACCTGGTTATATTCACATGTATGTTTAGGCTCACTTTAAAAAGAGATGTCAATGTCAATGTCAATGTGACTTCCCTGCAGGGCCTGCGTTATCTGATTATGTCTTGACAAAAGGAGGACGGCATGTCATACTTTTTTTCAGGCCAGACCGAATCAGATACATGTGCAAAATATAGTTAGGCTGATAGGCGCTGTTTCGCTCCCTAGTTTCAACAGAGAGGAAAGGGCGAAGCGAGAAGTCTTATTTACGTCATTCTTAGCTTAGCTAAGTGGTATAGTCATTGTGCGTTCTTAATGGACATTGATAATGAGGTCGTAAGATATCTAGCTTGTAATTTGTTATGCTAACAAGCTAGCAAGAAGTTGCATAGCAACATAATCAACTTTTGGTATACAGGTGAAGCGCTAGTACATTCAACTGAAAGGATACCGTTTGTTTACTGTATACTAAAATGAACTAATAGTATGTACAGTATGTTAGTATAGGTATTCAAACACAACTCTTCACTCGCATTCCCACCTTTGGGACAACAACTCACATTGTTAGGGCGGAGACATGAGCGTCTCGTCATTATGCATATGATTGGATCACGGTGTATCAATGTGTGCATATGGTTAGAACATTGGGCCAGTAACCGAAAGGTTGCTGGATCGAATCCCAGAGCTGACAAGGTACTTAACCCCGTGTTCCCAGGTAGGCCGTCATTGTAAATAAGAATTTGTTCTTAACTGACTTGCCTAGTTAAATAAAGATTAAAGTTTGTTTTTAAAAATTATAAACAGATCTCTGATTTCAGACACGTGAATTAAGCTCAAACGCTTGAACGAGCGTGTACAGGCTGGAATTAGAATGCAAGGTAATTAATGAGAGAAAACACTATTGTAGCATCAAAGTCTATTTTGTCACGTCGATGCAAACCAATGCTGGTAAAATGAGCGGATAAATTGTCAGAAAATAGACTGTTTGTGCATTGTTCGGTCTGGAATGTTGACATTCATAGTTAAAGTGTTTATTTAACGTTGATAAGTTTAGCTGCCAGTGCCAACATATTTGAAAATAATAACTTTATGCCTACCTTTGTTGATTTTGAGCACAGGCATATAGCCTAGGCAGGCTACAGTTGGGAAACTCGTGGAACTCTGTTCAAGAGAGGATACTGTTATGTAGAAATAACGAGACTAGCTAAATTCTTTATAAACTGCTAGGGATTTACTAGCTACAACTCTCCTCATGTTCACAAGCTTACATAACTGGAGGCAGGTACGGTGGCTCCCGTAGGTGAGTCAAAAGGAACACACAACAATCATTCACAGGGCTACATAGCAAACATAACAAATACAATTGTTCATTATGGATTCCCATGACAATTAAGTTGGCATATGCGAATTCAAGCTCTCTACTCTCACATGCAAATTTTGACCTGCCGTATGTTGGCGGGTGCACAGTGCTCTGTTCGGATGCTGGCTTCCCATAAAGTATGTTTTGCCAAAATTATATATTTTCTGCTCGAAACGTTGGTGATTTACCCAATAAATTACTGGGAGGTTATACATAGAGTGTGCGACTCTCTTTATTATTGTTATAGCTTATAGTTTATTCGCCGTTAGTCAGCACCTCTACATTAAATAATTGTCTCTGGGTGTGCACCAGCTCATGTTATTTAATGCATGTATTAAGGTAATTTACCGTTCTCATTCGCAGAGTGGAAACGTTGTTTGCAGAGTTCACAACCTGCTACACATGTGAGAAACAAGTTTTGGTTTATTTCATAACTATAATTTAGGAGATTTGTCAATTTCTTCATTGTCTTTTGTTTGGAGTGCTCCATGTGAGCAATGAGCATGTGTGTGGTTTCTCTGTCCTGATAATGTCGAGGGAGCGCATGCGCCTGAGCATGCAAACCTGCTGAGTTGATACAATGCTGCACTTCACTACATACAGTGGTTCCTCCTTTAAAACTTGCAAGCTTACACCGCAGGACTTAGAGGTACCCCTCTTCACAGCTTCATTGCTCCAGACCACCGCAAGGGGGAGTTAGAGCACTCATTATGCATTTCGGTCTCAAGGTTTTTATATGACCAATCATATTGAGTGGTTCCAATGATGAATTTGACGTGAGCCATCCGTCGCTGGTGACTTTCTTCAGCAAAGAAGGCTGGCAAAACATTACGGTGGAAGCAAATGTAAGTAATTATAATGTCATAACGAGTCAAGCAAAAAAATTACAATTGAGAGGAATATGTTAGTTAATGTAGAGGAGACAAACGATTGTGCATATTTTTTTGTCATAAAGGTCATTTACGAAAATCGCTATTTAGCAAGTTAGCTGACTAGATAACATTAGCCAGCTAACGTACGCTAATCTCATTCCGTACAAATGTGCGCAACCGCAATATTCAAATGAGGCTGCAAAGAAAACTAATGGGACTGTAGTGACTGTGTTGACATCAAAATCTGGGGTGTGAACTACATTTCTATTCAAGCTTTGATTGACATGGTAATGGCTCTATAGTATCGGAGAAAAGTTGAAAAACTGACCCCTCCGACAATGTATGTTACATTGTGAAGTGTCATGGTGTACAGGACGCATAAAGCAACTAATTCTGTCTTACAGCCTCTCTCCACCAGGTGTAGCACTTCTCTCACCGTTTAAAAACAAGAAAGGGACAAGGTAAGGGGGGATACCTAGTCATTTTTTTGTGTCGTCACTGCAAGCTATCATGACTCTCAAAAGCCGTTGTTTACTTCTGAATATCACTTTAACACCGCCCTAAAAACCTGATTCAAAATTGACACAAACCTTCAAATAGATATGTAATAACACATTATGTAAACTCTTTATAGTGTTTTATGTACATTTTGGAGGCGATAAGTTGGACAGATATTTCCCCACACAACGTCTCTCCTTCTCACTATCACGCAATAGGTTTCGCTTCCCCACCGGCCATTTTTTAAAAGACGTGACGGCGCTCATTGCCTTCTTGAATCATGCAGAGATGGGCATCATGAAGGTCTCGTCATTGATTTTGTTGTAAAGGGGAGAAATTGTGCTTTACAATGGTATTGATATTACAGTTGATCTGGAAGTATTACGTTTTTGGGGCGCTAAAATAAGTTCAATTGTACGGACCAGCGCGATGTACAAAAGTGAGTTAGTTCACGTTAGCTAGCTAGTTTTATGACATTAGTATGAAATTGTAATTCGTGTTGTTTAATGTTTTAGGGACTCGTGAGAAAACCAGCAAACCAGGCTGTCGTCTTGTGAAACAGTGAATGTGAAGAATCTAGCTAGTTAAAGCATTTACTGCAAATGTAATGTACAATTGTGTAAGCTTGCCTTGCTTATATTTCCATGCAGTGCAGCTGAAGTAACATAGCTAACTCGATACCATCTACTGTATCCTGCCTATGCTGCTCTGTACCATCACTCATTCATATATCCTTATGTACATATTCTTTATCCCCTTACACTGTGTATAAGACAGTAGTTTTGGAATTGTTAGTTAGATTACTTGTTGGTTATTACTGCATTGTCGGAACTAGAAGCACAAGCATTTCGCTACACTCGCATTAACATCTGCTAACCATGTGTATGTGACAAATAAAATGTGATTTGATTTGATTTGATAGCTAACTATTTATTTGCTTATTGTGTAGTGGAGGGAAAAAAAAATATGCCTATGGATGTGTAGCTAACTACAGTATGTAGCCAATCTGTGTATGGACCCTAAAACGGTTGGTATGAATATTTGTTCAGAACCTATGAACCTCAGCTATCATAGTTGTTGTATCGACTTCAAGTCTGAATGGCATTAATGAAGCCTATGGATTGAGTAGAGTATAATAACTTTATTGTGCCAAGGATGCAAGTCCTATATAGTAGTTATTACCATGCATGAGATCCCCACATTGTAGCCTGTACATTGAACATATTCACTGATCATGTACTCTTCCTTGGCAAATAAAGGTGTGGTTCAGCGATGAATCTCTGTGAGACATTCTTTTTCAGTCATATCCAATTCCAGATGTATCAAACTCCATTCTTTGAATGATGCTGTGTCTGCATGTATGTATTACAATTATACACTTCAACAGTGTTTACCACTCCTGCTCCTGGGACATCAATGATTACACATTGTAACTATGCAATAGACTAGAAACATTATTTAAGTAAAGGCTGATTTGTAATTCACATATACAGAAGAAAACAGTACACTACACTTCCTATGCATATCTAACTCCCTTCATCTACATTCATCTGACACAGGATAAGTGTAGTATTTCAATGAGATACTTAATTTCAACCAGTGGAGAATGTGAAACGCTTTATTGAACGTTCATTATCCAACTGTTATAAATACATAATACATGCATTATAAATATTATAATTGTAATATTATATAAATACAAGTTCAATCTGTACTTCAATGCACATATGGTGTGCATTGTAAAAAAGAAAGAGGAAGAAAGAGGAGGTGGGGAGAGGCGTAGAAGACAGAAAAGGAAAGAGGTAAAACAGAGGAGCAGGGAATACAGCCTATGATTAATGAATTGCAGTGCTACCCTAATATTCTCTCAGTTCGTCACAATTACAAAGTGTCTCTATCGGTGTCTCCTAACCAGCCGAGGGGTCCCAGTCAGCTCAAAGGTTATCTTAAGAGTGGGTGAGGCGGCGATGACGGGACTGGCTTCCTCTCTCACATCAAAAACATACCTGCAGATGAGAGACAGATCGATAGAGAGAGAGCATGATTAAGCTTCGTTTTTTTTTATTCTAACACGGTCGGTCATCATAATCATCAGGAGGTGAAATGCAAAACTGACCTTGGATCATTAACTCTGGGACTACTACATCTCTATCTGTATTTCAATGTAAAGCATATCTTTAATAATACTTCCTGTTGACCTGACCATTTAAAATGGCAGCAGTTTTACAGGCACCTAAACAATTGTGCTATTATGTTTTTGTTTTTTTTTGCGTTATTTGTAACTTAATTTGTACATAATGTTTCTGTTTAATGAATGCAGGGAAACTTAAATCAGTTTTACCTAATCTCTATCAACACGTTAAATGCGCAACCGGAGGGGGATAAAATTCTACATCACCTGAATTCCACACACAGAGACGCGTACAAAGCTCTCCCTCGCCCTCCATTTGGTAAATCTTACCACAATTCTACCCTCCTGATTTCTGCTTACAAGCAAAAATTAAAGCAGGAAGCGCCAGTGACTCAGTCTATAAAAAAAGTGGTCAGATAAAGCAGATTCTAAACTACAGGACTGTTTTGCTACACAGACTGGAACATGTTCCGGGATTCTTCCGATTACATTGAGGAGTACACCACATCAGTCACTGGCTTTATCAATAAGTGCATTAAGGACGTCGTCCCCACAGTGACTGTACGTACATACCCCAACCAGAAGCCATGGATTACAGGCAACATTCACACTGAGATAAAAGATAGACCTGCCACTGTCAAGGTGCGGGACTCTAACCCGGAATCTTATAAGCTATGCCCTCCAACGAACAATCAAACAGGCAAAGCACCAATACCGGACTAAGATTGAATTGTACTACAACGGCTCCAATGCTCGTCTTATGTGGCAGGGCTTGCAAACTATTACAGACTACAAAGGGAAAAACAACCGCAGGCTGCCCAGTGACATGAGCCTACCAGCTGAGCTCGCTTCGAGGCAAGCAACACTGAGGCTTGCATGAGAACATCAGCTGTTCCGGACGACTGTTTGATCACGCTCTCCGTAGCCGACGTGAGTAAGACCTTAAAAACAGGTTAACATTCACAAGGCCGCGGGGCCAGACAGATTACCAGGACGTGTGCTCCGGTCATGTGCTGACCAGCTGGCAGGTGTCTTCACCAACATTTTAAACATGTCCCTGATTCAGTCTGTAATACCAACATGTTTCAAGCAGACCACCATAGTTCCTGTGCCCAAGAACACGAAGGCAACCTGCCTAAATGACTACAGACCCGTAGCACTCATGTCCGTAGCCATGAAGTGCTTTGAAAGTCTGGAATGGCTCACATCAACACCATTATCCCAGAAACCCTAGACCCACTCCAATTTGCATACCGCCCCAATAGATCCACAGATAATGCAATCTCTATTGCACTCCACACTGCCATTTCCTACTTGGACAAAAGTAACACCTGCAGTATGTGAGAATGCTATTCATTGACGACAGTTCAGCGTTCCACCCCATAGTGCCCTCAAAGCGCATCACTAAGCTAAGGATCCTGGGACTAAACACCTCCCTCTGCAACTGGATCCTGGACTTTCCGACAGGCCATACCCAGGTAGCAAAACATTTGCCACTCTGATCCTCAACACTGGAGCCCATCAGGGGTGCGTACTCAGCCCCCTCCTGTACTCCCTGTTCACCCACGACCGCGTGGCCAGGTACGACTCCAACACAATCATTACATTTGCAGACGACAGAACAGTGGTAGGAAACTAGAAAGATTTGGCATGGGTCCTCAGATTCTCAAAAGATTCTACAGTTGCAACATCGAGAGCACTGGTTGCCTGGTACGGCAACTGCTCGGCCTCCGACCGCAAGGCACTACAGAGGGTAATGTGTATGGCCCAGTACATCACTGGGGATAAACTGCCCACCATCCAGGACCTCTACACCAGGCGGTGTCAGAGGAAGGCCCTAAAATGTTCAAAGATCCCAGCCACCCCAGTCATAGAGAGTTCTCTCTACTACTGCATGGCAAGCGGTACCGGAGCACCAAGTCTAGGCCCAAAAGGCTTCTCAACAGTTTTTACCCCCAAGCCGTACGACTCATGAATAGGTCATCAAATGGCTACCCAGTGTCCCCCCCAACCCCTCTTTTACGCTGCTGCTACTCTCTGTTTATCATATATGCATAGTCACTTTAACTATACATTCATGTGCATATGTACATACTACCTCAATTAGCCCGACAAACTGGTGCCCCCACACATTGGCTACACGGACTATCTGCATTGTGTCCCGCCACCAGCCACCCACCACCCGCCAACTCCTCTTTTATACTACTGCTACTCTCTGTTTATCATACTGTATATGCATAGTCATTTTAACCATACCTACCATACCATACCTACATGTACATACTACCTCAATTAGCCCAACTAACCGGTGCCTCGTTACTCTTATAGCCTCACTACTGTATATAGCCTCACTACTGTTATTTTTCACTGTTGTTATAATTTTTTTTTATACTTATCTATTGTTTACCTAATACCTATTTTTTACTTAAAAATTACACTGTTGCTTAGGGCCAGAATGGTAAGTAAGCATTTCACTGTAAGGTACCTGTTGTATTCGGCGCATGTGACAAATAAACTTTGGATTTGATTTGACCAAGTGACCTCTCAACTCTGATCATGCTAGGCCCTCTGTGTCAGTCAGTTCAGATGTGGGAGTGGTTCACCAACACAGCTGATATAACCTACAGGATTTAGGGAGAAGGGGGAGAGGGATGAAGTGAAGGAGAGAGAATTTTATTGAGAAAATAAGGCAGTTATTAAAGAGACTGTGTTCAACAGGAATCTGTGTGCGTGTAGTCTCACCTGGTTTCCACACTGTGGCTACAGAGTACTTTATTCTGAAAAACAGACAAACAATAGAAGATAATGTCATTGTTCGGCTTTTACATTACCAGATCACAAATCCTAAGACAACAGCTGGTGTCAGGTTCGCCTCTGTACTTAAAGGGCGATTATTCCAACTCTCTGTGAAATGCTGCAGATCTGCCCGCAGACAAGGTAGTAAGACATATCCCACACAGAAGAGGTGGATAGAATTCGACAGGTCAAGGTAGCCTTCTTCCTCCAAACTGTGTAGCAAGTTGTAGTACTGACATGTCACAGCACTCCAAACATCTCTCCATAAGCATTCCACTCTAACAGAGAGAAAGAAAAGGTTTTGTGGGGGGGAGAGAAGCCTAATCTCTGTGGTCCTATGGTCTTCCTCCATTAATAGTGAACACTGAGGTGGGTCCGAGGTTATAGAAATTCAAGTTGTGTGTGCCTCTGTGAGTGGTTACTGACTGTATGTGACGCAGACACCTACCTGATTGTACCTGAAACAGTTAAATATACGAGGGCTATGTGTCTCACCACTTGGTTACTGCAAGGCTAACCCCCAGGGAAATCATGTCTTGGCAGCAACAGGGGCTTGATAGTCTAGTGAAAATGGCTCTTTGTTTATGTGGTGTAAATCTCAAAATTAGCAGCTGACATCTTCTTCAGGATCGGTGTCCCATCCACGGGACGGTTGAGCTAACATAGGCTAATGCGATTAGCATGAGGTTGAAAGTAACAAGAACATTTCCCAGGACATAGACATATCTGACATTGGCAGAAAGCTTCAAATCATGTTAATCAAACTGCACTGTCCAATTTACAGTAGCTATTACATTGAAAAATACCATGCTATTGTTTGAGGAGAGTACACATTTTTGAACATGAAAAGTTATTAATAAACAAATTAGACACATTTTTAACAGAAATGCAATGGTTCATTGGATCAGTCTAAAACGTTGCACATGCACTGCTGTCATCTAGTGGCCAACATCCAAATTGCAGCTGGGCTGGAATAATAATTATGGTCTTTCTCTTGCATTTCAAAGACAATGGTACAAAAAAATACAAAATAATGTTTTTTCTTTTTCTTTGTGTTATCTTTTACCTGATCTATTGTGTGTTATATTCTCCGACATTCCTTTCACATTTCCACAAACCTCAAAGTGTTTCCTTTCAAATGGTACCAATAATATGCATATCCTTGCTTCAGGGCCTGAGTTGCAGGCAGTTAGATTTGGGTATTTCATTTTAGGTGTAAATGCATGTTTTTTTACTGAATGCATGTGAGACAGGTTCCATGTACAACAAGACAGGCAGAGAGGAAGAGAGAAAAAGAACACAGGACAGTTTAATTACCTCTGGTTATGGACACTTTTGCCAGCAATAAAGCTTCCACGACCTGTTCCTCGGACAGTGAACATACATCTGGCAATATCTACATTTTCGACCCCTTGATCAGCTCGCACTCTGAAAGTAAAGAAAATAGCTTATTTTTTGTAGATATGAAAACAATAACTGAGATACGACCGTTCAATCCAAAGCAGCAGATGTCATTATCAGGATACGTCAATACAGCCAGAAAGCTTAACACCAGACTGGTATTGTGGTTGTTCATTAGGTGATGGGAAATATGCAATATGCATACATAATAATATACTTACCTTCCTTGAAAATCCATCTATACCGCCAAAGATGACAATGTTGTATCTCGAAAAAAAGCATTGGAAATAAAAGTGAAATATTTAACCTATTAATTAACCAGCTATATTATTTAAGTATTACCAGTTGATGAAGAACAACTCCAATTTCATACATCATTAAACATTTGTCTACGAATAAGTAAGAATAAAAAAGTTAACTTAAGACATTCTACATCTTAGTACCTTATCAATTTATGATTTGTATCAATGTGGACGAGAGACAGGGGAGCAGGAACAGAGTGTTTTTGCCAAGCAATGCAACAAAGCTGTCACGCCCTGGTCTTAGTATTTTGTGTTTTCTTTATTATTTTGGTCAGGCCAGGGTGTGACATGGGTATTTTATGTGGTGTGTTTTGTCTAGGGGTTTTTTGTAGGTTATGGGATTGTGGTGTAGTATAGTAGTTTAGGAAAGTCTATGGTTGCCTGGAGTGGTTCTCAATCAGATGCAGGTGTTTATCGTTGTCTCTGATTGGGAACCATATTTAGGCAGCCATATTCTTTAGGTGTTTCGTGGGTGAAGGTTCCTGTCTCTGTGTTTGTTTGCACCAGATAGGGTTGTTTTGGTTTTTCACATTACGTTTATTGTTTTTGTATTGTTCGTTATCATCTTTATTAAAGATGTTTAATAATAACCACTCTGAATTTTGGTCCTCCTCTCTTTCACCGGAAGAAAACCTTAACAGAATCACCCACCAAACAGGACCAAGCGGCGTGGTGACAGGCAGCAGCAACAGGAGCCGCCCAAAGGCAGAGCTGGAGGCAGCCAAAGCGGAGAGGCGCTGGTTTGAGGGACGTGCACGGCGGCGTGGATGGAAGCCCGAGAGTCAGCCCCAAACATTTCTTGGGGGGGGGCACAGGGAGAGTGTGGCAGAGTCAGGAGTCAGACCTGAGCCAACTCCCCCTGTTTATCGTAAGGATCCAATGAGGAAACCAGAACCAGAGCCGGTGTTGGAGGTGAGCGAAGCAGAGAAGGAGTTGTTTAATGGGGAAATTGGAGGAGAGAGTTATGAGGGAGTTGCTGTGTTGGTGCATGAGGCACGGAATTCGCCCGACGGGCCAGCTCTCCACACTCGTCCTGAGGTGCGTGCTTGTCGGCTGGTGAAGATTGTGCCAGCCTCACGCACCAGGCCTCCTGTGCACCTCCCTAGCCTTGCACGTCCTGTGCCAGCTCAGCGCTACAGTGCGCCTAGCAGTGCTAACCGTGGCGGGCGTGGTACTGGTCAGGCACCATGTTATGCGGTGGAACGCACGGTGTTCCCCAGTATGCGTGCTTAGCCCGGTACGCTACATCTCAGCTCCTCACATCTGCCGGGCTAGGGTGAAGATCCAGCCAGGGCGGTTGGTGCCAGCCCTGCTCTCAAGATCTCCAGTACGCGTTCACGGTCCGGTCCATCCAGTTCCACCTCCACACACCAGCCCTCCGGTGGCAGCTCCCTGCACCAGGCTTCCTGTGCGTGTCCTCGGCCCAGTACCACCAGTGCCAGCACCACGCACCAGGCCTACAGTGCGCTTCGCCTGTCCAGAGCTGCCAGAGCCTTCCTCCTCTCCAGCGCTGCCGGAGTCTCCCGTCTGTCCAGCGCTGCCGGAGTCTCCCGCCTGTCCAGCGCTGCCGGAGTCTCCCGCCTGTCTAGCGCTGCCAGAGTCTCACGCCTGTCCAGCGCTCCCGGAGTCTCCCGCCTGTCCAGCGCTCCCGGAGTCTCCCGCCTGTCCAGCGCTCCCGGAGTCTCCCACCTGTCCAGCGCTGCCGGAGTCTCCCGCTTGTCCAGCGCTGACAGAGCCTTCCTCCTCTCCAGCGCTGCCGGAGTCTCCCGCCTGTCCAGCGCTGCCGGAGTCTCCCGCCTGTCCAGCGCTGCCAGAGTCTCACGCCTGTCCAGTGCTCCCGGAGTCTCCCGCCTGTCCAGCGGTGCCGGAGTCTCCCGCTTGTCCAGCGCTGCCAGAGCCTTCCTCCTCTCCAGCGCTGCCGGAGTCTCCCGCCTGTCCAGCGCTGCCGGAGTCTCCCGCCTGTCCAGCGCTGCCAGAGCCTTTCTCCTCTCCAGCGCTGCCGGAGTCTCCCGCCTGTCCAGCGCTGCCAGAGCTGCCAGTCTGCAAGGAGCCGCCAGAGCTGCCAGTCTGCAAGGAGCCGCCAGAGCTGCCAGTCTGCAAGGAGCCGCCAGAGCTGCCAGTCTGCAAGGAACCGCCAGAGCTGCCAGTCTGCAAGGAACCGCCAGAGCTGCCAGTCTGCAAGGAGCCGCCAGAGCTGCCAGTCTGCAAGGAGCCGCCAGAGCTGCCAGTCTGCAAGGAGCCGCCAGAGCCGCCAGTCTGCATGGAGCCGCCAGAGCCGCCAGTCTGCATGGAGCCGCCAGAGCCGCCAGTCAGCATGGAGCAGCCAGAGCCGCCAGTCCGGAGCTGCCCCTCAGTCCAGTGAGGCCCTTTGTTCGGGTTGCTAGGCCAAGTTCGGCGGCGAGGGTCGCCAATCTAAGGACGCGATGTAAGCGGACTAAGACTATGTTGGAGAGGGGTCCATGTCCCGCGCCGGAGCCGCCACCGTGGAAAGACGCCCACCCGGACCCTCCCCTATGGGTTTAGGTGTGCGGCCGGGAGTTCTGTCACGAGTTCTGTCACGCCCTGGTCTTAGTATTTTGTGTTTTCTTTATTATTTTGGTCAGGCCAGTGTGTGACATGGGTATTTTAGGTGGCGTGTTTTGTCTAGGGTTTTTTGTTATGGGATTGTGGTGTAGTATAGTAGTCTAGGAAAGTATTTGGTTGCCTGGAGTGGTTCTCAATCAGAGGCAGGTGTTTATCGTTGTCTCTGATTGGGAACCATATTTAGGCAGCCATATTCTTTAGGTGTTTCGTGGGTGATTGTTCCTGTCTCTGTGTTTGTTTGCACCGGATAGGGCTGTTTTGGTTTTTCACATTACATTTATTGTTTTTGTATTGGTCGTTATCATCTTTATTAAAGATGTTTAATAATAACCACGCTGCATTTTGGTCCTCCTCTCTTTCACCGGAAAACCTTAACAGAAGCTGGATCATTCTGGCAATGATACCAGCACCATCTACATGCTGCAAAGACTCCCTAACTCTTCGCCATTGTACACGATGGCCCATTGCTTGGGGACTTCCTTTGACCATTCTAAAGCCTGCATGAGGCATCCTTGCCTTAATGGCGCTGACTTTCTGGTCTAACTCTTCATCTGACATATCAGAATAGCATTCCCTGACAGACATATTCTGTTCTTTAGTCCTTCTGTAAAAAAAAGCTAACCGTTACACTGTCATGAAATATGATTATATATTGACTATGAAACAAACATGACATGGCCTGCTTATGAGTTGCCATGAAAGAAAGTTAGATGAATTCAACTGAAAATGGTGAGAACAGGCATTCATAGTTAAATGTTTTTGGTTAGCATGAGAATAACAATTGCATGATTTATCATTATATGGTATGTATGTATGTATGTATGTAATGTTATGTTATGAACTGACACTGAATTGTAGGAGCTAACTACTAGCTATGTAGAAGTTGGATGGAAGAACACCCAGTGCTGCTTACTGTCATGCGTATGTGTAATAGGTGGCAGGGAAGTCAGGCGCAGGAGAGTCAAATGGAGTGTAAAATGGAGTCTTTTAATAAAGTCCACGGAGTATGCTCCATAACACTAAATGTACATAAACACACAAACATGGGTACGAGGACCCGACGCGCACCTATACAACAATCACACTGACAATAAAACAATCTCTGACAAAGACATGAGGGGAAACAGAGGGTTAAATACACAACAGGTAATGAATGGGATTGAAAACAGGTGTGTGGGAAGACAAGACAAAACCAATGGAAAATGAAAAAAGGATCAATGATGGCTAGAAGACCGGTGACGTTGAACGCAGAGCACCGCCCGAACAAGGAGAGGCAACGACTTCGGCAGAAGTCGTGACACTTACCTGAGATGCCATCATCACACAGTCCTTAGTAAGTGTCCGCTATGACTTCCTTTGTGTCGGAAAGAAAGGCTGAACAGTATTGGTTGTAGCCAAACTGACACTCAAAAAATGGCCAAAATGGAGGGTGGTTGACAGTGAGTTTTGTTTTCAAATATACTTTTTGTTCTCATAATATTTTTGGGGAATAAAATGCATAAAGTTTTGCGTTTTATTACAAAATATTTGACACTTTTTTCCACTTTGAAGCCCCGTTTTTGCTTTAAGAATAATTATTTATGATTGAAAATAAAAAAGTTGCTTTCGAACAATTATTTTTGATTGAAAAGAAAAACGTTTCGCTCTTGACAAAAAATATGTACCTCCATAGCATAAAACAATGAAATATAAACCAAATAATTAACTAATAATTGTGCACAACTTCAAATGAAACAAGCAGGGAGCAGGTTTTGAACCCTCAACCTTTTTGCCCGAAGTCCAGCGCACTATCGACTGTGCACCAAAAGCATGCTCAAGCCCCAGAGTCGATAGAGCGCACCCTCTTGGTAGCTTGCTACTCAATGTAATAAAGTAGACTTTTCAAATAAGTTGCCTTACATGTTATGTTGACTGACAATTTGTTAGCTACACTGTCCTTACGAACCACATAGTGTATCATTACAGCAGTATGTACCGGTATGTTAGCTATCTACCTAACGTTAGTAGTTATACAAGCTTGCCAGTATTTTAAATACAGGCTAACTACCCAACATTTATTGACGTGATTATTCCTGTCATTCTTAGCTTAGCTAAATGGTATAGTTGTTGTGCGTTCTCAATGGACATTCGGGTGCTTTCGTAAATTCACTCTGGCAATCTACTCCAATTTCAGAGCACTCTCATCTGAGTGTACCAGAGTGCTGAATAATGAATTTACGAGCGCTCAACACCAGTTGAATATGGCCGGTGTCAGTAAACATCTGAATAAAAGCATAATTAAATTGTTTCCAGCAGCACAGTTACAGTCACCAACGCTCTGGTTAACACGAAAACTGCCTAACCAGCTCTGCTAGGGTAAGTAAAATTGTCAGAGTGGTCTCTTTTGTGTCTGGAAGTAGCTAGCAAGCTAGCCAATGTTTGCTTGGGTGCTTGACTGCTGTTGTAAGGCCAGAACGCTCAAATCAACCCTACTCCTTGGCCCGAACGTCCAGTGTGCACTCCATGAGTGAAATGGTCTGAATTTACAAATGGACAATTTGACAACGCTCTGAATTTATGAGCACAGGCACTCCAGATTGCATTTAAGAACACACCCAAAGTTGAAAAATGTCTAACTAGTAATTTGTAATGCTAACTAGCTAGAAAGAGGTTGCATAGCAACAGCATCAACTTCTGGTAGAGAAGTAGAGAAGGCAAAGAGCAAGTACGCTCAACTGAAAGTTTGGTTACACTACAATTAGGGTGTGGAAATGTTATGCCCCTTAGATCTTAATTTAGAATCCTCTAATCCTCTTATGCTGTAGCCTACTCCTGACCATCATGTTGTACAGCTCCATATTTTCCATTCCATCCAAAAACGGAAACACAGAGGGCTTCATTTTTCTTGGAATAGAAACACCATAATATTACATTAATTAAGCCAAATTTCTTAAAATCAATCCCATATACTATGTTATTACAAAAAAGGTTTTAAATTCTCTGGTAATGCCAATATGGAAGACTATCAAATGCTTCTCAAAGACGCCCTCTGTTGGTCAAAATAGCACTAACTCGCATTAACAGAAAAAATGGCTGACAAATGAATAATGTGCCACAGAATGCTGCAGCAGCCCGCAGCTGCAGTATGACGCAACTTTTAAAGGAGGAACCACTGTAGCTCAAGTCAAGACAGATAGAAAGGGAGGCAGACAGGCAGAGTAGAGAGATTAATGTGATTTGAAAGAACCTGAATTTTCATCAGGATATTTTCTATGTTTTTTTATTTGTCGGCTTTAGGCCTATGTATTTTACTTAGTTGACTATGGAAGTAATAGGCCTACTGCTGCATTGGCCTATAGGCTATCTCTGAGTTCCATGCGCTAATTTCTTTAGAAGCCAATGGATCTCGATGTGTCCATATGGCAAAGGCTGGTGATCTTGCATTAGTTGAATTTTAACTTTTAGATTTTTATAATTTTAAGGATTTTAATTAAAATGTTTATGATAAACCACATGACAATAATTTTGAGAAATTAAAACATTATTGAAATGAAACTGTTTCATGAAAATGCGCATATAAAATAATCATAACTAGGACGCAGATAGGTTGAAATGGCCAAATTTGAAACTCTAACTATGGTCAGGAGATCCCATGAAAAAAAACTGGCCATCCTATATAAATCAAATGCCCATCCAAATTATTTGTTCTGGCGCTGGCCCTGCTTCCCTGATTAAATAAAACACTGTTAAATCATATGCGTAAATTAATGATGATGATTGCATTTTCAGTTGTCCAATTATGGTAAAGATAGTGAATCTACTTTATTTACAAAATAGGGAAATGACAACTACAAACTATGAGTATTTTTAGTCACCACCTGAAAATGTCTGTACATTTTTACATTTTGGTCATTTAGCAGACATTTTTATCCAGAGCGACTTACAGCTGCAATTAAGTGCCTTGATCAACGGCACATAGACAGATTTTTCACCTAGTCGACTCGGGGATTCAAACCGCTAGGCTACCTGCCGACTAGCCTAAACTGATTCCGTTCATCCAGCAGAAAGGGCATTGGAAGTGTAAGTAGGGGTGCTGCTGATGACTCCCATAATGGAGAACACAGTGGCATCGACAGTACAGGGGCTGACTGGGACCCCAAAAAATTATAATTTAGATAGGCCCACTGGGCTAAAGATAGATCTGCCCTATGTCCAGTCTGTCTATGCTTCACTATATATCAGTCCTTCCTTTGTCCGCAGGGTTCTGTTCAGGCAATACAATCTTTTTTTTCTCCAATATGGGCTTTTTTTCTTGCTTTGTGACTTATATTCTTTGTAGTGGATTTCCCCACATGTGTATTGGCCTATGATGTATTGATGTTTCTGATAGGTACCAGAGCAAGCACCAGCAGTCCTGGCTGGATTACTAAATCTATCAGGTATGGATGTAAGACCCAGATGCAGACACGTCGAATTAACAATGGTTCAATAATCCAGAAGGGGCAGGCAGTAGACAGGTCAAGGCAGGCAGGGGTCAGTAAACCAGAGGTGGGGCAATGGTACCGGACGGCAGGCAGGCTCAGGCTCAGGGTCAGGGTAGGCAGAGGTCAATAATCCAGAGGTGGGGCAAAGGTACAGGTCGGCAGGCAGGCTCAGGGGCAGGCAGAGTGGTCAAGGAGGCGGGAGTCAGAACAGGCAAGGGTCAAAACCAGGAGGGCGAGAAAAGAAATGCTGGTTGACTTGACAAACAAGACTGGCAACAGACAAGCAGAGAACACAGGGGATAATGGGGAAGATGGGCAACACCTGGAGGGTTGTGGAGACAATCACAAAGACAGGTGAAACAGATCAGGGTGTGACAAAATCATTGATAAAACTGCAAATAACTGGCAGCGTGAAGTCTCCAATCATCTAGCCACAACAGAAAGGGGCTGTTTTTTGTTCTACCTTATGTTATTTTTAGTATTACAATGTTATTGATTACTTCATTGTTGGGTTTAGAGCTTGCAAGAAAGGCATTTCACTGTACTTGTGCATGTGACATTAAAACTTGAAACTTGAAAACGTGAGAATGATGCTGAATGTTGGACACTGTACACATGACATCATTTCATGTTCTCCTATGACTTCCCAAATATAATTACGACATAGCTTCTAATTTCACCCTGTCCGTTGCTGAAGTCTAGCGCCACCCGAATAAACAATACAAACGCTGAACATGATTTTAAATGTGTGTTGACTGTGGATCTGACTTGAAATAGCAGAGCAGAACAAAGGCTCATTAAAAATAAATCAAGGGGATATCTGCCTTCGTGTTTTCCCCCTTGCTCAGAGATTCTCATTGTGGCTCAATGATGGCAGAGGACATTAACATCACTCCCAATAATGTGTTTCATTAAAGCTGCACTTATTACAGCAACCATTCCAAAACGGTAAGAACAATAATGACCAATTCCAGCGTCAAATTACTGCTTGGTTATCCGCTACTATTCTTTCTGAACAAACCTAAAAGTCATTCGTCTACATTGGGCAAAACAGATAAAACATCGGAACGAAGGACACACATTTAATTCCCATCATGATAGAACACAAAAGTGAAAAATGAGAGAGAAAACATGATTCCTTCATTGTTTCTGTCAAGCGTGTACAACTGTTATGGACTGTTATAACAGCTTGCCAAAACCTGGGGAGACGAAAAGGGCATTATTGTCAGTGTAATCTGGAGTGAGACAGTAGGCAACTCTACGAAACAAACTTTCTCTGATAACCATGAGAGAGGGAGGGAGCCAAAGAGAGACTGAGATATACAGACAGAGAGAGAGAGAGAGAGAAACGGACAGACAAAGACAGGGAGATATTCAAATCTAGGCAAACCTCGGCAGTCTATATAATGATGATGAGCTCTACACTTGCCCCAACTAATATTTAGCTGTACCATAAACACTTGTGTTTACAACCATTACAATTCATAGGATTATGGAATTGACCATCAAATTTAACAACAAACAACTTGGTCTACTGGGATGTCACTGGTACACCACCATTGGTCAAAAACTGTTATACATTGAGTTCTAATTGGCTCAGACAACTCAGCTCAAACTAGTTTTTGTCAAACTGTTCTCAGGCTGAGAAGACTTGCCAACCTCTACAGCCATTAGAATGAATACTCTAAGGTGAAGACAGTAACCACTAATGGACATAAGACTAATCTTACATAATACTAAAGCTATGTCCTACAAGGAACCATAATCCCTAAAGTGTGCTACTTTTGAGTAGTGCACTGTTTATAAAAATAAAAAGAATCCATCCTTTATTTAACCAGGTAGGCCAATTGAGAACAAGTTGTCATTTACAACTGCGACCTGACCAAGACAAGGCAAAGCAGAGAAACAAAAACAACAACACAGAGTTACACATGGGATAAACAAACGTACAGTCAATAACACAATAAAAAAATCTGTATCCAGTGTGTGCAAATGAAGTAAGGAGGAAAGGTAATAAATAGGCCATAGTGGCGAAGTAATTTCAATTTAGCAATTAACACTGGAGTGATAGACGTGCAGATGAGGATGTGCAAGTAGAAATACTGGTGTGCAAAAGAGCAGAAAAACAAAATCAAATATGGGGATGAGGTAGGTAGTTGGTTGGATGGGCTATTTACAGATGGGCTGTGTACAGCTGCAGCGATTTGTAAGCTGCTCTGACAGCTCATGCTTAAAGTTAGTGAGGGATATATAAGTCTCCAACTTCAGTGATTTTTGCAATTCGTTCCAGTCATTGGCAGCAGAGAACTGGAAGGAAATGCGGCCAAAGGGGGTGTTGGCTTTGGGGATGGCCAGTGAAATATACCTGCTGGAGTGCGTACTACGGATGGGTGTTGCTGAGATAAGGCGGAGCTTTACATATTAAAGACTTATAGATGACCTGGAGCCAGTGGGTTTGACGACGAATATGTAGCAAGGACCAGCCACTATGTAGGGAATGGGGTGCCATTTGGGACACTAGCATAAATTAGTTGATTGATAGTATGTTGAGTGTTTACAGTCCTCTGTCCTTGTGCAGGATGTTCAGAGGAGCTAGTGCAGATCATTTTACAGGATATAGATATTTAAACCCTTCACACAAACACACATAGGCAACACCCCAACCACCCGAAGAAGCCCTTGTACTGTATGTTCTCCATCGTGTGATTCTCAGCTTAATGTGTTAGGGGATTTTCTTTGTGCTTGACATCCACATGCTGTTATTGTGCTTAATCAGTGATTTTACACATTTAGATATGTATTTTAAATGGGAGAGATTGACACCGGGAATTGATCCCAAATGTGGCTAAATTGTTTGCAGTGGCTAGTTTAACAAAACCAAATTGTGGATTGTAGTCACTCATTGTTCATTGACAGCTTTCAATGTAAAGAAACAAATGTGTAAATGTGTAAAATCACTCAACTATCCCTTTAACCTCTGTCTTCAGTGAAGGAGCTGGGTCATCCTCTCAACGTATTATCTCCAAACAGATACACAATGCATTCCTCTTCACTTTGTAGAAAACACTCCAATCCAATCGGGGAGGCAGGTAGCCTAGTGGTTAGAGCGTTGGGCCAGTAACCGAAAGGTTGCTAGACAAGGTAAAAATCTGTCATTCTGCCCCTGAACAAGGCAGTTAACCCACTGTTCCTAGGCCGTCATTGTAAATAAGAATTTGTTCATAACTGACTTGTCCAGTTAAATGAAGGTTAAATAAAAATAAATAAATAAACGTCATAAAATAGAGCGATAGATAATGGACTGAAGTGTTGACAGTCAGTATCCGATGCATGGCTGAACCGAAGTCATCAGCAAAGAGCACTGACATGTCGATGTTTCTTATGAACAAAGATGGTTCTGTCATCTGTGCCAACGACACAAAAACGTCATATTATTCTGCAAAATAGAGTGATAGATAATGTACTGAAGTGTTAACAGTCAGTATCCGATGCATGGCTGAACCGAAGTCATCAGTAAAGAGCACTGACAAGTCGATGTGATTCAACGCAACAAGCCGCACCGTTGATGATATACTTGTAAGCCGGGACGAAATGAGAAACAGAGGTTCCTCATTAGGCTGGAAAATGTTAATATTTGACCTCATTTCATGGCCCGCCTCCCAAATGGCACCCTATTCCCTTCATAGTTCACTAACAGGTAGTACACTATAGGGAATGTAGGGTGCCATTTGGGATGCATCCTTGGGTTCTTGGAATACTTCATAATCAGATACTTCTCTCTCTCTTCCTGGATGATTGGACTCTGTCGTGGGTTATTGTCTCTGGAACGTGATGAAAGTAATGAGCACACTCCTGACGTACATCATTAGAACATATTTTCAGAGGAGTCACCTCCTTTGTTATTTCAAGACGGAAGGCTACAACTGGGCCATTTTTTATTTTCTTGACATTTATTTTTAAATGTAAACTTGCACACATTTCGGAGAGTCAGCAAGTTTGTTTTTAAAAAGGGCCTCTTCTCTAAACATCAGTTGATTAGAGAGGGTGGCGATATTAATTACATTTGTTTTTTTTTGCAGCATAGAATTTTTCTCAAGTTATGGAATGGACAACATCAAAAGCCTTTCGCTACAATGGCCTGTATTTTTTTGCCTTCTCATGAAAAAGGAACACAGAGGGAGGTTGGAACTTATTATCATGTCCTGATTAAGGAGAAGAGGGAGAAAAGTCAACTGGTAGCAAAACAATAATGCGGCCCTGTTAGACATGACAGCCCAAAGGACTGTTTTCAAGGGCAACGCTATTTTCAAAGGACAAGTATGCACTTGACTGTTTTTTATACTGTTTTTGGAGACGAAGAAGATCCGAAAAGGCTCTTGTTTGTTTAGTCATGAATGACACGGTGAGCCCAATTTAGAAGCTTTTCGTGTGTCATGATGCAATGTTGATTATTCAACCCGTCTCTCCCAGGCTGCTCCCCACGGTCGATGACAACATGCGGTGGAACAGTAGACTATTTACTGCCGATGTCATTTCGCAAACTAAGACAAAACTGAAGTCACGGATGAAAGTGGGTTTTGGAGATTATTAATTCATGTTCTCAGTTGCGAGACATTTAAGTTTAGCATCCTTATTTTGGTCATTCTGCCTTACCTGTAAACAAGGCATTTAAATAGCATGTCCCCAGGCAAGGGGCTGTTTAAACTGCTTAGCTCATGCACAAATATAACTCTTGATTAAGCATCCCAACCTCATGATGAAAATGTGTTTGGTTTGACTGAAAAGGAACACCAGACCTCACTTGTTTTTCATATCAGTGATGTTAGTAATTATTGGGAACTGCTTCACGGTTCTAAACTTTTTGGAGTATTGTTAGATTTTTTTTTACTTGAATGCTACCTGTGTGGTTGGTCCTGTATTCCCACAGTGGTACACCAAACTAACCAGACATCTATCTCAACTAATTGGAATATCTAGTGATGGTATTGCAGTTCACTGTCTGCTATTGACCAAAACTGAATTAGGATCTTAGCTGGGGATAAAATACCCTTACAAAAAAACACAATTTGTGAAGTGTTCCAAAAACACATGTTTTCATGTGATCACGTGATCTTATGTTAAGTTAATGTGATAACATGTAAAGAAACATGTGATAACATGACGTGAAGTGTTCCAAAAGCCCGTTTTCACATGATTTCACGTGAAATTTCATGTGAGATCATGTGGTTTTCTGTAAGGGTACATTGAGGGCTTCCAATTAAATTCATTTCGAGGCCTTGTGTCTATACCCTTGAAAAATGGGAGGGATGTGTGTATGTGTGATAGACGCACTGCAGGCACTACCTACAACCTCCTCCCAACCCTTCCCCCACTCTTCTTTATTGCCTGCCAGATGAATGTGTGTGTGTTCAGTGTGTGAATGTGCTTGTGTGTTAACTCACTGCAGGATGGCTGTAGTAAATCTGCAGGCACTCTAGATCAAGCTTTGGAGGGGGACCCATAACTCTCCCATAAGTGTTTGTTTATCAAGCAGCTAAATGAAGCACCCTCCCTGATAACATTGCTGAGATTCCTAGCAAATTTTCACCTTACATGTTACTCCCCACACCTCTTTATCAATGAATCCTTCATACTACTATAGGCTAGTGTGTGGCTCTTCACTGCATTGCGATAGTCAAATGTGATGATGTCTTGGACACACCCAAGGAAAGCAGTCTATTCTAAATGTAATTTAGTGTTACATCTTATGCCTCTAATTACAGTAGGTAAACCACAAATGTTTAAATATTTACCTTTGAAGATATATGTATCTAGTATAAGATTAAATCTGGAAAAGACAGACAATCAGAATGTGAAATGAAAGGTTTTGAAAGTGGCAAGACTACCAATGTATCCCAAGATGTGTTTTCTAGCTACAAAATGTACAATTCGTTTTTTCCTGTGATATACAGTACCTGTAGAATGACAAAGTCAGATCTGTAATATGACAAGTACTCCATAGGAATGATGATGATGTGCAACAGCTTGTGCTAAGATGACTGATGATTGTCACGCACACGCACACGCACGCACGCACGCACGGTTGCAAGATAAGTTCTCAATGAAGGAAATGTAAAACATGTAGTGTATTTCAGGTTTGAAATTTCCACTTAGAAATTTCAGTCTTGATTTTCCAGTATGAAAAATGTATCAACACCTACAAAAAAGTCCATTCCTTACACAGTTTTTTACAGTTACCCTGGCACTAATATCAGAATCTTTTTCATTTTTCAAAACTCTAGACACAAAACTCAAAACGGTCATCACTTGTAACACAGGCTGTCCAATGTTCAAAACATTGCATTGTGCAGTCAAATCTTTAAAGAAACCTTGCATTTGCAGTATCATTGGTTCAAATAACTCATTTATCATGAAATACCATGGGAACATTAATTTAGATCACCCACACACAAGATACCGATAGTGTCACTGTGTAGTTGTTCGTACAATCATTAAATATTGTAGTACAAAATATGTGATACGTGTTTTATTATGGTACTACACGTAAATACATCACTGTAAAATGACTAGTAGAGAGAATACTACAGACACAGTGGAATCCTTTAACAAAATCTGAAATGTATTGATGAAATACAATAAAATCACAACATGGGTTTCTTTGAATCAAAGCAAAAATAATTAGCTACAAAAAAGAAAACTATAGTAAAACGTCAACTGCAGTATTCCTCACCTGGCTTACTGTAAAAAGCAAAACAAAGGATTGATTACTGTACTTCAATATTTCTATCAACCCTGTCTTGTGGATTTGGCCACAGGTTCTCATCCACATCACAATGGATGTTTTCATTAGCCAAACATTTTGGGACGAAGTTTCGGTCACGGCGAATCCAGGCCTGACACTGGTCTGCTGTGATGTCATTGCATGCGTCATCCATGGGCTGGAAAAGGGTAGCTTTTTTGTGATGGCGCCTATCATATACCTTCACCTCCATGTGGAGACAAATTCCTCAATCGGGTTAAGGAAAGGAGAGTATGGGGGTAAGTACAGGGCGGTAAATTGTGGATGGGCCTGAAACCATGCTTGCACCACTTGAGCATGGTGGAACCTGACATTATCCCACACAATGACATAAGACACGCCATCAGCTCTGCAGACCTGATTTAGCTCATAAAGGAAGGTTACAAGAAGAGCTGCATTATATGATCCAATAGAAGGTCTGCGTCCCACCACACCATCTTCCGATATAGCCGCAAACAAGGTGATGTTGGACCCACGTTATCCAGGTACTTGGATGGTTGCCTGCTGGCCAATGAAATTCCGACCTCCCCTCCTTGTCTTGGCCAGGTTGAAGCCTGCCTCATCCAAAAAGAGGAATTTGTGATAGTTTTCATCAGCATCCAGCTCCATCACCCTCTAAAAAGACATTTTGGAAAGAGAATTGCTGATTACAGTTTTGGGGGAATTTTTCACAACAGGCATCTCGAAACTGAACATACCTGAACATACTCAGTCCACAGTTGCTTCACTCTGTCTGCTTTTCTTTCAAAAGGCACACAGTATAGCTGTTTTAGAGACACCTTATGCCTTTTCAGCATGCGTGCAATAGTCGGCAAACACATTGTTGAACATGTTGTCATTGCCGAATTTATGTAAGAAGAATATATTTCTGTCCCGAACCAAATTCACCACAGCCCGCTCTTGTTGGTCAGTCAGCATTTCGTCTCTGCCTCCGCTATTTGGCCAAGTCTCAATTATGCAGGGGAAATTACAGTAAGAACACATTTACTCACATTACCTACTCTGTGGTACACATTGGCATGCAGTATACAGTCATTTGACAATTGAGAGTAGCTCAACCTCTCTAGGCTAGGGGGCAGTATTTTCATGTCCGGATGAAAAGCGTGCCCAAAGTAAACTGCCTGCTACTCAGGCCCAGAAGCTAGGATATGCATATTATTAGATTTGGATAGAAAACACTCTGAAGTTTCTAAAACTGTTTGAATGATGTCTGTGAGTATAACAGAACTTATTTGGCAGTCGAAACCCAGAGGATAAACCATCCAGGATTTGTTTTGAGGTCACTCTCTTTTCAATGGGTTTTCTATGGAGATCTAGATTTCTAAGGCACTTGCTTGCAGTTCCTATCGCTTCCACTGGATGTCAACAGTCTTTAGAAATGTGTTGATGTTTGTCCTTTGTGTAATGAAATAGGGCTGTTCAGAACGAGGCTCGAGTCTAGTGTACTGTTTGTTAGAGGCACGTGACCTGAAAGCACGCTCCACTTTGTTTTTGACCGGTATTGAACGCAATTTATCCCATCTTCAATTGTATCAATTATTTACGTAAAAAAATACCTAAAGTTGTATTAGGAAAGTTGTTTGAAATGTTTGGACAAAGATTACAGGTACCTTATTAGATATTGTGTAGTCATGTTGGAACCGGTGTTTTTCTGGATCAAAAGCGCCAAATAAATTGACATTTTGGAGATATAACGACGTAATTAATCAAACAAAATGACCATTTGTGATGTTTATGGGACATATTGGAGTGCCAACAGAAGAAGCTCTTCAAAGGTAAGGCATGAATTATATAATTATTTCTGAGTTTTGAGTCGAGCCTGGCGGGATGAAATATGATTGTCTGTGTTTGTTTGATGGGGTGCTGTCCTCAGATAATCGCATCGTTTGCTTTCGCCGTAAAACCTTTTTTAAATCTGACACCGTGACTGGATTAACAAGAAGTTAAGCTTTAATTTGACATATTGTATGTGTATTTTCAAGAATGTTAAATATTTACAATTCTGTAGTTTGAATTTGGCGCCCTGCATTTTCACTGGATGTTTGTCAGGTGGGACGGTAGCGTCCCACCTAGCCAAGAGAGGTTAACGTACAACATCGTGAATAATTCAAAATGGGATCCTACCCAGTACTAGATAGGTGTACCTAATAAAGTGTACAGTAATGTCGAATCTGAAAACATGGTCTGGATGGTCAGTCTCACAGAGCTCCAGAGTTCCTCTGTTGAGATGGTTGTCCTTCTGGAAGGTTCTCCCATCTCTGCAGCACTCCACCAATGGCCTTTATGATAGAGTAACCAGGTGGAAGCCACTCCTCAGTAAAAGGCACATGACAGCCCACTTGGAGTTTGCTAAAAGACACCTAAAAAGAGAAATGAGAAACAATATTCTCTGGTCTGCTGAAACCAAGATTGAACTCTTTGGCCTGAATGCCAAGCGTCACGTCTGGAGGAAACCAGGTATCGCTCATCACCTGGCCAATACCATCCCTACGGTGAAGCATGGTGGTGGCAGCATTCATGCTGTGGGGATGTTTTCAGCTGCAGGGACTGGGAGACTAGTCAGGATCGAGGGAAAGATGAACGGAACAAAATATAGAGATATCCTTGATGAAAACCAGCTCCAGAGCACTCAGGACTTCAGAATAAGGTGACGGTTCACCTTCCACAGCCAAGACAATGCAGGATTGGCTTCGGGACAAGTCTCTGAATGTCCTTGAGTGGCCCAGCCAGAGCCCGGACTTGAACCCGATCGAACATCTCTGGAGAGACCTAAAAATAGCTGTGCAGCGATTCTCACCATCCTACCTGACAAAGCTTGAGAGGATCTGCAGAGAAGAATGGGAGAAACTCCCCAAATACAGGTGTGCCAAGCATGAAGCGTCATAACCAAGAAGACTCGAGGCTGTAATCACTGCCAAAGGTGCTTCAATTAAGTATTGAGTGAAGGGTCTAAATACTTGTGGAAATGTGATTTATCAGGGTGGGGGGGGGGGTTGCAAGAAATTCTATAAACCTGTTTTTTCTTTGTCTTTATGAGGTATTGTGTGTAGATTGATGAGGGGGAAAAATGATTTAATGCATTGTAGAATAAGGCTGTAGTTTAACAAAATGTGAAAAAAGTGAAGGGGTCTGAATGCTTTCCGAAATCACTGTATGGTTTACCAGCAGCATACCACCCTGGGTCCTGGTCAGTCCCTGGATGGGAGAGCAGATGATGCTGGAAGTGGTGTTGGAGGGCCAGTAGGAGGCACTCTTTCCTCTGGTCTAAAAAATATCCCAATGCCCCAGGGCAATGATTGGGGACACTGCCCTGTGTAGCGTGTCCTGACTCTCTGAGGTCATTAAAGATCCCATGGCACTTATCGTAAGAGTAGGGGTGTTAACCCCGGTGTCCTGGCTAAATTCCCAATCTGGCCCTCAAACCATCATGGTCACCTAATAATCCCCAGTTTACAATTGGCTCATTCATCCCCCTCCTCTCCCCTGTAACTATTCCCCAGGTCGTTGCTGTAAATGAGAATGTGTTCTCAGTCAATTTACCTGGTAAAATAACGGTGAAATAAAAAATATTTCTCCGTTATGAGTCAGAAACCTTTATTCTACTGTCAAAATTTACTACAGAGTAAGTAGTACCCACATGCCCACAGCTGGCAGCACACAAGTTATCTATTTGGAGTGCAGGTGTGCGGAACCTGATCGTAATGCCTGTGGTAATTGTTGTTTGACTTTTGATATCCCTATGGGGCTTAATGAACCAAATCTAAAACAAGGCAAAATCAGGAAATTCATTCGCCCTTTAACTTCTCGCTATTTTAATTTTTGGATGAAAAACGTTCCCGTTTTAAACAAGATATTTTGTCACGAAAAGATTCTAGACTATGCATATAATTGACAGCTTTGGAAAGAAAACACTCTGACGTTTCCAAAACTGCAAAGATATTGTCTGTGAGTGCCACAGAACCAGGAGGTGCCGCATTTTTTTAAATCGCCTCATGCCAATGACTCCTTATATGGCTGTGAAGGAGCTAGGAGTCAGCTTACGTTTTCCACGTATTCCCCAAGGTGTCTACAGCATTGTGACGTCTTTTTAGGCATTTCCATTGAAGAATGGCTGTAAGGGACCATATATAGCATGTGGTCACATGGTGTCTCCCGCAGAAAATCTTGCGTAAAATACTGAGGTAGCCATTTTTCCAATCGCTTCTTATGAGAAACCAATTGCCTCGACAGATATATTATCGAATATATAAGTTAAAAACACCTTGAGGATGGATCCTAAACAACGTTTGCCGTGTTTCTGTCGATATTATGGAGCAAATTTTGAAAAAGGTTAGGCGTTATAGTTGTAGCATTTTACGGTCGATTTCTCAGCCAAGCATGATGAAGAAACGGGAGCTATTTCGCCTACAAAAATAATATTTTTGGAAAAAAGGAACATTTGCTATCTAACTGGGAGTCTCCTGAGTGAAAGCATCCGAAGTTCTTCAAAGGTAAATTATTTAATTTGGTTGCTTTTCTTATTTTCGTGAAAATGTTGCCTGCTGCCAGCAGAGCTAGCATAGCATTATGCCATGAGAAACTTACACAAATGCTTGTCTAGCGTTGGCTGTAACGCATATTTTGAAAATCTGAGATGACAGTGTTGTTAACAAAAGGCTAAGCTTGTGTTTGAATATATTTATTTCATTTCATTTGCGATTTTCATGAATAGGAAAAGTTTCTAGGGGTATTTATTTCCGCTGCGTTATGCTAATGCGTTTGAGGCTATGATTACGCTCCCGGATACGGGATTGCTCGTCGCAAGAAGTTAGCAAAGACCTGTGGGCAAACTGCTGTATTTCGCTCTAGGGTTTGTTTCTGGACCACACCATTGTTTTACAGTTTGAGTGCCCGGTGTGTGTCTTAAATAATGCTGATTCTTAACCTCTAGCGTCACGCAATCCCGTATCCGGGAGCGTAATCATAGCCTCAAGCTCATTACCATAACGCATACTCCACATACTTTTGGTCACGTAGTATGGTGGCCTTAGAGTAGGTGCATTTCTTTTGGCTAAATTGAATTATCTGAGAGAGGGCTGAATCAAATGATTCATGTCACATTTGATGTGGCCACAGATTGGTGAAAAAAATAGTACGCACACTACACAACACATACATGGATAAGCTCACACGCACGCACGCACGCACGCACGCACGCACGCACGCACACACACACACACACACACACACACACACACACACACACACACACACACACACACACACACACACACACACACACACACACACACACACACACACACACACACACACACACACAATCCCCTTCAATAGAGCATGGCATCTTTGTTTGTACCACAGAGGTATTCAAACATGAGTTGAGGTATTTACTCTTCCTCTACCTCTTCCAGTGGATTCGACGGCCCCTCCCTTATCACACTACAAAGTAAACCACCTGGGCTTACAGCACGGCTGCATCTTCCCAAATCAAAGACTTGTTGCCTAGTCCTAGTGCGTGAGAGAGAGAGGAACATCACAAGAATAGAGAGGAGAAATATTTATTCTTGCAAACATTGGTTGCTTTAAAGTCAAGTAATGAAAATTAGTGTGTGGGTGTTGTGTTTGTGCGTGATGTGTGCGTTGCTTGTCTATGTGTGTGTTGTGTGTGTTGGGGGGGTATATTTGAAACACAGATTTAAGGCAAGTCGGTGGTAGCAAGAGAATGTATGTTTTAAAGCACCTGGTGATTTAGCACTGCATCATCAGCGCTGGAGATAGAGGGGAGAGAACTACGGCAGAAGGGAGAGATAGAGGTAAAGAGAGAGAGTGAGGATAGATGGAGAGATGAAACCTGAGAAGAGAGAGTGATGACAGGGGGAGAAATTAGAAGAGAGAGAGGGAGACATACATTTAGAGTGTGATAGGGAGGAGGACAATTGAAAGAAGAACAGAACAAGAGATTGGGGGGAGGGCAGAGAGAGAGAGAGAGAGAGAGAGAGGAAGGAGAGATGATGCAGTGATATCTACTCTGGGAGACACAGGCACAATCCTCTGGTGGAGTGGAGGTAAAGGCCAGGCAATTAATTTAGCTCCACTCACATACACTCCGGTCTTTAACGTTCCAGCAATCCAAAAGAAATATGAGCTATCCTTCTGTCCCCCTCCTTTCCTACTCAGGCCAGAGACTGCGTCTGCATACCAAGTTGCATCCTACTCCCTATGGGCCCAGGTCAAAAGAAGTGCACTAAATAGGGAATAGTGTTCCATTTGGGACGTATGCTGAATGTGCATTAAGGGAAGAATCACTGCAGCATTACAATAATATATCATTATTAAAGGAAACACAGAGGCAGCATGATTTCAAGGACTTCATTTCCTATGACACAGCTAAATGGGATGGTAAACAATACTTTCCAAAGAAAACAATGTGGTATGCTGTTCTAACGGGGATTAAGTTAGTAGATCAGAAACAAGATTTGCACTAATTAACGTTCTGAACGGATTCAATTACAAACACACTTAGGTATGCAACCCAATGAATGGACGGCCTTCATTGGAGCTTATGGTTTTGGGGAAAAAAACTCATTAGCGTTATTTGAACAAGGTCCAGTGGTGCGTTTTTTTTGTGTTTTCTCGACGTTGTCGAAAGCTGGGATCAAGCTTCCAAGCGGCAGTTTGGAAATTCATTGGTCATAGAGGAATACCGCAATGAGTGATGTGTGCATCAATCACTTTGCACACGTGTCATCATTTTAAGTGGGTTATTTAAATTAATTAAATATTGCCTTGGCATGGACTTCCGGAACCATTACATTTGCAAATTATGTTGGGTTATGGCGCCCAATACTAATCCTCATTCATAACCCATATCTGGCCCCCAAAATAGGTGACATACACACTCCACCTCTCATGCTTGGACATCATGTAGGCCTACTACTGAACTCATGAATGGTGATGCGCCTAACCTCCTACATGGTCTATGATGACAATCATTTGAACATTTCATGGATGGAAATGTCAGCTGTCGAATAACTATTTTTTTTAAAAGTAGTCTTTGAACCTGTGACCTTAGAATTGGTGTCGCTCTCTGGTTCAGCCTGGCGGTGTGGATTATTTATTTGGTCTTTGAGCAACAACAAAAAGTAAGCCAAAGCGAAGGCGTGACAAACAAGACTCAGAAGTGCGCTGCTGCCCTCTTATTTCCAAGATGCAGCAATTATGCTAATATGCTCAGCCATCTGAATATTACTCAAAGCCTGAAATAAAACCTTTTCATTTCCCAGTGAAATATGGATGCTAATTTCATTACTCTCACAACAGCCTTTACACAAATTATGTTGGATACAATGCATCAAGATTTATTTGAAATTCTATGAGGAACGCTATTGAATAGTGTGATGAGGATGCAACATCAGGGGAGGAATAAAAAGATGAACAGATAACACATTCGGGTTTGAATCCTTCATTTCATCTCTTCTACTTGTCGTCCATCAAAGCAGTATAAACCTGACCAGATGTAAACATACTTTCCGACACATTTTTGAAAGAAACTAATGGTTTGAAGTTTTCAAAAGAGCTGGAAAAATGAAGGGGATATGAAGATATGTAATGTACCTTTTCAAATTTAGCACAAATGAAGTCTTGCGATTAAACCATGTAAATGTCATATCTATGGTGTCCATATTAGGACAGCCTCAGTCGCAGCAGGAACATTATCTGACCCTGTTCAATATCAATAATTAAATTAAACAGAATCTCACAACGAATATGTGCTACTCACAACAATTAACTACACTGTATTGGAAGAGTTATCTCTTGCTTGCAAGTCCTTTGACACTATTTGAGTGATTAGTGTCCCACTGTCCAGTGGATCACAGAGACCGGCTAAAGAGGACAACAACACGTGGCAAATCTTTGACCCAGATTTGCTGTAAAAGTAAGTCTATGCTAAACAAACTCATTTCAAATCAAATAACATTTTATTGGTCACATGCAGATGTTAATGTGAGAGTAGCAAAATGCTTGTGCTTCTAGTTCTGACAGTGCAGCAATATCTAACAGGAATGGAAGAAAAATGTATAAATATATGGATGAGCAATGTCAGAGCGGCATATGAGTAATGCAAGATATGTAAGCATTATTAAAGTGCCATTAATAAAGTGACTAGTGTTCCATTTCTTAAAGTGGCCAATGATTTCAAGTCTGTATTTGAGGCAGCAGCCTCTCTGTGCTAGTGATGGCTGTTTAACAGTCTGATGGCCTTGAGATAGAAGCTGTTTTTCAGTCTCTCGGTCCCCAGCTTTGACGCACCTGTACTAACCTCGCCTTCTGGATCATAACAGGGTGAACAGGCAATGGCTCAGCTGGTTGTTGTCCTTTGGCGTTCCTGTGACATCGGGTGCTGTAGGTGTCCAGGAGGGCAGGTAGTTTACGCCCGGTGATGCGTTGTGCAGACCTCACCACCCTCTGGAGAGCACTGTGGTTGTGGGTGGTGCAGTTGCCGTACCAGGCGGTGATACAGCCCGACAGGATGCTCTCAATTGTGCATCTGTAAAGGTTTGTGAGGATTTTAGGTGATAAGCCAAATATCTTCAGCCTCCTGAGGTTGAAGAGGCTCCGTTTCGCCTTCTTCACCACACTGTCTGAGCGGTCCATTTCAGTTTGTTTGTGATATGTACGCAGAGGAACTTACAAGTTTTCACCTTCTCCACTGCGGTCCCGTCGAAGTGGATGGGGGAGTGCGCCCTCTGCTGTTTCCTGAAGTCCACGATCATCTCGTTCATTTTGTTGATGTTGAGTAAGAGGTTATTTTCCTGACACCACACTACGAGAGCCCTCACCTCCTCCCTGTAGGCTGTCTCATCTTTGTTGGTAATCAAACCTACTACTGTTGTGTCGTCTGCAAACATGATGATTGAGTTGGAGGCATGCATGGCCAAGCAGTTATGGGTGAACAGGGAGTACAGCAGGGGGTTGAGCATGCACCCTTGTTTGGCCCCAGTGTTGAGGATTAGTGAAGTGGAGATGTTGTTATCTACCCTCACCACCTGGGGGCGGCCCGTCAGGAAGTCCAGGACCCAATTGCACAGGGAGGGGTTGAGACCCATGGCCACAAGCTTATTGATGAACTCTGGAGGGTACTATAATGTTGAATGCTGAGCTATAGTCAATGAACAGCATTCTTACATACAGTGGGGAGAACAAGTATTTGAAACACTGCCAATTTAGCAGGTTTTCCAACTTACAAAGCATGTAGAGGTCTGTAATTTTTATCATAGGTACACTACAACTGTGAGAGATGGAATCTAATACAAAAATCCAGAAAATCACATTGTATGATACATCAGAAAAGCAGAACTTAATATTTGGTACAGAAACCTTTGTTTGCAATTACAGAGATCATACATTTCCTGTAGTTCTTGACCAGGTTTGCACACACTGCAGCAGGGATTTTGGCCCACTCCTCCATACAGACCGTCTCCAGATCCTTCAGGTTCCGGGGCTGTCGCTGGGCAATACGGACTTTCAGCTCCCTCCAAAGATTTTCTATTGGGTTCAGGTCTGGAGACTGGCTAGGTCACTCCAGGGCCTTGAGATGCTTCAAACGGAGTCACTCCGTAGTTGCCCTGGCTGTGTGTTTCAGATCGTTGTCATGCCTTCTCACCAAGCTGCTTGCCTATTGTCCTGTAGCCCATCCCAGCCTTGTGCAGGTCTACAATTTTAACCCTGATGTCCTTACACAGCTCTCTGGTCTTGGCCATTGTGGAGAGGTTGGAGTCTGTTTGATTGAGTGTGTGGACAGGTGTCTTTTATACAAGTTCAAACAGGTGCAGTTAATACAGGTAATGAGTGGAGAACAGGAGGGCTTCTTAAAGAAAAACTAACAGGTCTGTGAGAGCCGGAACTCTTACTGGTTGGTAGGTGATCAAATACTTATGTCATGCAATAAAATGCAAATTAATTACTTAAAAATCATAGAATGTGATTTTCTGGATGTTTGTTTTAGATTCCGTCTCTCACGGTTGAAGTGTACCTATGATAAAAGATTACAGACCTCTACATGCTTTGTAAGTAGGAAAACCTGCAAATCGGCACTGTATCAAATACTTGTTCTCCCCACTGTAGGTATCCTTCTTGTCCAGATGGGATAGGGCAGTGTGCAGTGTGATGGTGATTGCATCGTCTGTGGACCTATTGGGGCGGTAAGCAAATTGAAGTGGGTCTAGGGTAGCCTAGTGGTTAGAGCGTTGGGCCAGTAACTGAAAGGTTGCTGGATCGAATCCCTGAGCTGACAAGGTAAAAATCTGTTGTTCTGCTCCTAAAAAAGACAGTTTCCCCAGTAGGCTGTCATTCTAAATAAGAATTTGTTCTTAACTGATTTGCCTAGTTAAATAAAGGTTAATATATGCCAATGTTTGTCTATGGAGTTTGCATACTTTAAATGATGACGGAAGTGAGTGCTATGGGGAGATAGTCATTTAGTTCAGTTATCTTTGCATTCTTTGGTACAGGAACAATGGTCTCCATCTTGAAGCATGTGGGGACAGCATTCTGGGATAAGGAGAGATTGAATATGTCCATAAACACACCAGCCAGCTGGTCTGTGCATGCTCCGAGGATGCGGCTTGGGATGCCGTCTGGGCCGGCAGCCTTGCGAGGGTTAACACGTTTAAATGTCTTACTCACAGAAGGAAAGCACACAGTTCTTGGTAGTGTGGCACGTTGGTGGCACTGTATTATCCTCCGAAGAGGGCAAATAAGGTGTTTAGTTTGTCTGGAATCAATACGTCGGTGTCCGCAATGTGGCTTGTTTTCCTTTTGTTGTCTGTGATTGTCTGTAGATCTTGCCACATATGTCTCGTGTCTGAGCTGTTGATTTGCGACTCCACTTTGTCTCTATACTGACATTTTTCTTGTTTGATTGCCTTACGGAGGGAATGACTACTCCGTTTGTATTCTTCCATATTCCCAGTCACCTTGCCATTGTTAACTGCAGTACGCGCTTTCAGTTTTGTGCAAATGCTGCCATCTATCCACGGTTTCTGGTTAGGGTAGGTTTTAATAGTTGAAGTGGGTTCAACGTCAATCAAAAATACTTCCTTATAAACTCACTCACTAAATCTGCGTATACTTCAATATTATTCTCTGAGGCTACCCGGAACATATCCCCATCCGCGTGATCAAAACAATCTTGAGGATTCCGATTGGTCAGACAAACGTTGAATAGTCCTTATCATGGGTACTTCCTGTTTGAGTTTCTGCCTATAGGAAGGGAGGAACAAAATGGAGTCGTGGTCAAATTTGCCGAAAGGAGGGCGGGGGAGGGCCTTGTATGCATTGCGGAAGTTAGAGTAACAATGATCCAGTGTTTTTCCAGCGCGAGTACTACAGTCGATATGCTGATAGAATTTAGGTAGTTTCACACCCTGATGTTACAATCCCTGATAATCTCTGGCAAGCAACCCTTGCCCTGAGTAATATACTCGGAAGCGGTGGGTGGTGTGCTCGCGTCTGAAGTCTGACTAGAAGACCGCTCTGACTCCCACTCCTCCTGCAGCGTTGTTTTGAGTCGGCCTCTGGAATCAGTTCAAATGCCCTGGGTGGTGTGCTTCGGATCTGCTTCGGGAAAGTCGTATTCCTGGTCGTAGTGCTGGTAAGTTGACGCCGCTCTGATATCCAATAGTTATTCCCGGCTGTATGTAATAACACTTGTATGTAATGTAATAAAGATGTATGTAATAAAGATGAAAAAATACTGCAAAGTTTCCTAAGGACTAGAAGTGAGGCAGCCCTCTCTGTTGGCGCCATTTTACATTATTTTCGTTTTATAAAGCAAAGTGTATTTCGAGTAATCCAATCTGCTCTAAATCCTGGCCTGGGGAGAATACACATCTTATTAATGTACATCTGTCAAGCCTCCCGTCTTTTTCCATTCCACGGAATACGTCAAACACGAGCTCATACTTGATGTGTCCAGATCTCTATTTGTCACCACCGCCGTAGAGCTAGCCTCAATTTCAGGCCAGATGCATTAAATGAAGCATGGTGAAAGCCAATCTATCGGGAAGTGGGGAAAGTAGAATATACACACTATGTCTAAATAACAGAAGAAAACATGACCTTTAAGACATTGTCTTAAATCAGGATTGTTACGAATGATCTAGATCAAGTGTATTAAAATACATTTCATTATACGGCTGTAAAGTGCTTGGATTGGGCCGGTACACACCGTTAGTGCCTTTAATTTTCTACAGCTTGAGTTCCGGGACCTCTTATACTATATTGGCTTACAAATATGATGAGTACTGGCACCTAAAATGAGTACCGGCAGCTATTTCAGAACATTTGAAGCACTGGCTGTAGTAACCCAAGTAATCAGTGGTATACAGTAGCACTACTCTAAATAAACTTACAGTGCAGTATCATAATTGGTAAAATATGGGACTGCACTTTCTCCTCATTTGAAAGGTAATGGTGTGAATCAAAGCAAGTCTCAAGGGGTCAGTGTATTTCTCTCTCGAACAACTAAAATGTTCTAAAGTGCCAAGTCATTGAATTGTATCCGTGATAAAGTTTGATAAAGTAAACACAGTTTATAACAAAGAGACAGCATTATTTTGTGCTTTATTAAACCAAGACATTATTAGTTAGAACCCTTGATGCAATGATGTCAGGCTCATGATCATTAGCTGACTGTAAAAGGGAGTTTTGTAGGTAAAAATGTAGTGACTAGAAACATATCTTCCGCTGATCTCTCGATTGCTGCTCAAAAGGGAAATGCTATTTAAGAGCATATGAAAACAGAGTGGGGAAAACAGATATATATACACTGAACAAAAATATAAATGCAACATGCAACAATTTCAAAGATTTTACTGAGTTAGAGTTTATGTAAGGAAATCAGTCAATTGGAATGAATTCATTAGCTCTAATCTATGGATTTCACATAACTGGGAATACGTTTCGTCACAGCCTCATGGAGTGCGACACATCTCCTTTGCATAGAGTTGATCAGGTTGTTGATTGTGGCCTTTGGAATATTGTCCCACTCCTCTTCAATGTCTGTGCAAAGTTACTGGACATTGTCAGGAACTGGAACTGTTACGGCTTTCTTCCGTCGAAAGAGAGTCGGACCAAAATGCAGCGTGGTTAATTCGATACATGTTTAATAATGAAGAAAACAAACAATACAAAAACAACAAACGGAAAGTGAAAACCTATACAGCCTATCTGGTGACAACAAACACAGAGACAGGAACAATCACCCACGAAACACTCAAAGAATATAGCTGCCTAAATATGGTTCCCAATCAGAGACAACGATAATCACCTGCCTCTAATTGAGAACCAATTCAGACAGCCATAGACTTACCTAGAGAACCCCACTAAGCCACAATCCCAATACCTACTAAAACCCCAAGACAAAACACACCACATACAAAAACCCATACCACACCCTGGCCTGACCAAATAAATGAAGATAAACACAAAATACTTCGACCAGGGCATGACAGAACCCCCCCCCCCCCTCTAAGGTGCGGACTCCCGGACGCACATCAAAACAATAGGGAGGGTCCGAGTGGGCGTCTGTCCATGGTGGCGGCTCCGGCGCGGGACGTGGACCCCACTCTATCAATGTCTTAGTCCCTCCTCCACGCGTCCTAGGATAGTCCACCCTCGCCGCCGACCATGGCCTAGTAGTCCTCACCCAGAATCCCACTGGACTGAGGGGCAGCTCGGGACCGAGGGGCAGCTCGGGACCGAGGGGAAGCTCGGCACCGAGGGGAAGCTCGGCACCGAGGGGAAGCTCGGCACCGAGGGGAAGCCCGGCACCGAGGGGAAGCCCGGCACCGAGGGGAAGCCCGGCACCGAGGGGAAGCCCAGGACCGAGGGGAAGCCCAGGACCGAGAGGAAGCCCAGGACCGAGAGGAAGCCCAGGACCGAGAGGAAGCTCAGGCAGGTAGTTGAATCCGGCAGATCCTGGCTGGCTGGCGGTTCTGGAAGATCCTGGCTGACTGGCGGATCTGGCAGATCCTGGCTGACTGGCGGATCTGGCAGATCCTGGCTGACTGGCGGATCTGGAAGATCCTGGCTGACTGGCGGATCTGGAAGATCCTGGCTGACTGGCGGATCTGGAAGAGTCTGGCTGACTGGCGGATCTGGAAGAGTCTGGCTGACTGGCAGATCTGGAAGAGTCTGGCAGATCTGGAAGAGTCTGGCTGACTGGCAGATCTGGAAGAGTCTGGCTGACTGGCAGATCTGGAAGAGTCTGGCTGACTGGCAGATCTGGAAGAGTCTGGCTGACTGGCAGAGTCTGGCTGACTGGAAGAGTCTGGCTGACTGGAAGAGTCTGGCTGACTGGAAGAGTCTGGCTGACTGGCGGATCCTGGCTGTTCCATGCAGACTGGCAGCTCTGGCTGCTCCATGCAGACTGGCAGCTCCATGCAGACTGGCAGCTCTGGCTGCTCCATGCAGACTGGCAGCTCTGGCTGCTCCATGCAGACTGGCAGCTCTGGCTGCTCCATGCAGACTGGCAGCTCTTGCTGCTCCATGCAGACTGGCAGCTCTTGCTGCTCCATGCAGACTGGCAGCTCTGGCTGCTCCATGCAGACTGGCAGCTCTGGCTGCTCCATGCAGACTGGCAGCTCTGGCTGCGCTGAACAGGCAGGAGACTCCGGCAGCGCTGGAGAGGAGAAAGGCTCTAACAGCGCTAAACAGGCAGGAGACTCCGGCAGCGCTGGAGAGGAGGAAGGCTCTGACTGCGCTGAACAGGCGGGAGACTCCGGCAGCGCTGGAGAGGAGGAAGGCTCTGACAGTGCTAAACAGGCGGGAGGCTCCGACAGCGCTGGAGAGGAGAAAGGCTCTGGCAGCGCTGAACAGGCGAGGCGCACTGAAGGCCTGGTGCGTGGTGCTGGCACTGGTGGTACTGGGCCGAGAACACGCACAGGAAGCCTGGTGCGGGGAGTTGCCACCGGAGGACTGGTGTGTGGAGGTGGCACAGGATGGACCGGACCGTGAAGGCGTACTTGAGAGCTTGAGAGCAGGGCTGGCACAGGACGTGTAAGGCTAGGGAGGTGCACAGGAGGCCTAGTGCGTGAGGCTGGCACAATCTTCACCAGCCGACTAACACGCACCTCAGGACGAGTATGGAGCACTGACCCAGGTGCCATCAAATCCCCAAAGCACCAACACAGCAACTCCCTCATAACTCTCTCCTCCAATTTCCCCATTAACTCCTTCACAGTCTCTGCTTCGCTCACCTCCAACTCCGGCTCTGGTTCTGGTCTCCTTCTTGGCTCCTCATGATAAACAAGGGGAGTTGGCTCAGGTCTGAACCCTGACTCTGCCACACTCTCCCTGAGCCACCCCCCCCCCCAAGAAATTTTTGGGGCTGACTCTCGGGCCTCCGTCCACGCCGCCTTGCTTGCTTCGCAAACTCCATTCTCCTATACCCCTCTTCGCACTGCTCCAGTGAATCCCAGGCGGGCTCCGGTACTCTCCCTGGGTCGACCGCCCACCTGTCTATTTCCACCCAAGTTGTGTACTCCAGACTTCGTAGCTCCTGCTGCGAAGCTTGGTCCTGTTGTGGTGGGTGATTCTGTTACGGCTTTCTTCCGTCGAAGGAGAGTCAGACCAAAATGCAGCGTGGTTAATTCGATACATGTTTAATAATGAAGAAAACGAACAATACAAAAACAACAAACGGAAAGTGAAAACCTATACAGCCTATCTGGTGACAACAAACACAGAGACAGGAACAATCACCCACGAAACACTCAAAGAATATGGCTGCCTAAATATGGTTCCCAATCAGAGACAACGATAATCACCTGCCTCTAATTGAGAACCAATTCAGACAGCCATAGACTTACCTAGAGAACCCCACTAAGCCACAATCCCAATACCTACTAAAACCCCAAGACAAAACACACCACATACAAAAACCCATGCCACACCCTGGCCTGACCAAATAAATGAAGATAAACACAAAATACTTCGACCAGGGCGTGACAGGAACACGCTGTCGTACACGTTGATCCAGAGCATCATAAACATGCTCAACGGGTGACATGTCTAGGAATTGGGTACAGATCCTTACAAAATGGGGCCATGCTTTATCATGCTGAAACAACAATGGTCCTCAGGATCTCGTCACGGTATCTCTGTGTATTCAAATTGCCATTGATGAAATACAATTGTGTTCGTTGTCCGAGGCTTATGCCTACCCATACCATAACCCAACCACCACCATGGGGCACTCTGTTCACAACATTGACATCAGCAAACCACTCACCCACATAACGCCATACACGTGGTCTACTGTATGTTTGTGAGGCCAGTTGGACATACTGACAAATTCTCCGTAACGATATTGGAGGTGGCTTATGTTAGAGAAATGAACATTCAATTCTCTGGCAACAGCTCTGGTGGACTTTCCTACAGTCAGCATGCCAATTGCACACTCCCATCTGTGGCATTCTGTTGTGTGACAAAACTGCACACTTTAGAGTGGCCTTTTATTGTCACCAGCACAAGGCGCACCTGTGTAATGATCATGCCATTTAATCAGCTTCTTGATATGCCACACCTGTCAGGTGGATGGATTATCTTGGCAAAGGACAAATGCTCACAAACAGGGATGTAAACACATTTGTGCACAAAATTTGAGAGAATATTTGTTGGATCTTTTGTTTCAGCTCATGAAACATGGGACCAACACTATACTGGTCCACTAATACAGGACCCTCAGCACCGATATTTCCCACTGCTATGGATGTAGGATAGCAAAATTGTAATATAGGCATATGAACCACTGTTTGCTGACTGGTAAAATAGTTTGAGGTTATTCCAACCTAGTGAAAATGACATTTGTTTTATCCCACCATTGACTGAAAGATGTCAGGCAGCTTGTGGGTCCTTTCCTCTCCGCTTGCACCTGGCTATCAGGTATTTGGGAAGGTTTTTGTATTGACTTTGTCACAGGGAACATACATTATCTGATGCTGCGCTAAACAAACAGATAAGCAAATTGCAGCAATAGTGGAGATACAGAAATATGGACAATGTCGCGGTTGATCAATTCCTTCAAACTGCTCTGGGCAGCCATTTTTATTAGGCACTGAATTGAGCACGTCAGGGGCTGGCTAGATGGCAGGTCCCAATGAATTTAGTGCAACAGTGAATAACGAGGTGTAATTATCGTCAGAGCTGTCCTGAGACAGCTCAACCGAGACACCTTGCTCAAGTCACAATGGGTTGAAAAGGTTATCTAAATGGGAGGGCTTGTTTTTGCATTCGTAGCTACAATTAACATATTGTCAATGAGTGTCGTCAATATATGAGCGAAAGGTGACAAAAATGGTCATGATATCAATTAATTGATTGTTAACTGATAATTGTCTATACCGATATTCTCTCAGCATGTAGATTATGATATAGTACAGTTTACAGCACGCACCATGCTGCACAAAGTGTGGCCCATATGGCACTGTCTGTCCACATTTTCAGTGTAGCTTCATTGTAACAAAGACGCTGGGAGACAGGAAGCAGGTGCAGAAGATGAGTATTTAATAAGAAAAAGGAAGATCAACAAAATAGGAGAAGTGTACACAAAGCAATACTACCTGATGACTGAGGCCAAATAAAGGGAGAGTTATCAAGGTGAAGAAGCCCATGTGTGGGTAATGGGGAGCAGGTGTGCTTAATGATGATTGCCAGGGCCGGTGGATAAACGACTTTGTGTGCCAGAGCGGGAGTAGCCGTGACAGTACCCCCGACGCGCAGCTCCAGCCGCAGGATGACACCATCCAGGAGGATGGCCCCAAGGGCGAGTAGCAGGCCGGACCACAAGGCGGAAATGGAAATCCCAAAGGACGTTGGGGTCCAGGATGTCAGCCTCCAGGACCCAACTCCTCTGGGCCGTTCCCCTCCCAGTCCACCAGCTACTGGAGTCGACCCGCACGACATCGGAAGTCCATGAGGGACCTGACAGCATAGGCAGGAGTCCCATCGATGTCCAGGGTAGGCGGAGGAGTGTCGCGGGGTACGGCACCAGCCAGGGGACCAGGAACCACCGGTCTGAGGGAAACATGAAAAGGGGGTGAGATCTGGTAGTTGGTGGAGAGTTGTAAGGGATAAGTTACCTCATTGATCATCTGGAGGACTTTGAAGGGCCCCACAAACCAGGGGCTCAGCTTCCGGCAGGGCAGGCGGAGTGGGAGGTTCCTGGTGGAGAGCCAGACACAATCACCAGAATGTAACACGGGAGCCTCACCGCGGTCCACCTGTTCCTTCTGGAGGCGGATGGGCAGCGTTCCAAACCGGCTCTGCACGCCGAAATGAGTGTCCACCGCAAGGGCTTTGTTCTGGCTCAGGGTCCACAGGGCCGGGGCCAGCTGATACCCCACGCCACACTGGATCCCCTCAGCCTGGTGAAGGAGTGACAAAGTGACTTCTGGGTGTATTCCGCCCATGGAAGGAACAGGCTCACTCCTCCTGCTGGTCCTGGCAGTGACTACGAAGGAACCTCCCCAGCTCCTGGTTAGTCCTCTTTTACCTGCACATTGGACTGAGGCTGGTATCCAGATGTGACGCTGGCCGTGGCCCCCAGCCTCTCCATGAAGGCTCTCCATACCCACAGTGTGAATTGGGGGTCACGGTCAGAGAGGATGTCCTCTGGAAGACCATTGTGCCGGAAGACATGCTGGAACAGTGCCTCAGTGACCTGGAGAGTGGCAGTGGTGTAAAGTACTTGAGTAAAACTACTTTAAAGTACTACTTAAGTCGTTTTTTTAGGTATCTGTACTTTACTATTTATATTTTTGACTACTTTTACTTCATTATATTCCTAAAGAAAATTATACACTAATTATACTAGTTTCAAGTTGAATGCTTAGCAGTACAGTAAAAAGGTCAAATTCACACACTTAAAGAAAACATCCCAGGGTCATCCCTGCTGCCTCTGCTCTGGTAGACTCACTAAACATAAATGCTTCCTTTGTAAATTATGTCTGAGTGTTGGAGTGTGCCCCTGGCTGTCCAAAAAATAAATACAAAAGGAATAAAAAAGGAAATTGTGCTGTCTGGTTTAAGGATAGATATATAAGGAATTTGATGTATAACATTTACTTTGTACTTTTACTCAAGTATGACAATTGAGTACTTTTCCCACCAGAGTACTTAAGTACATATAAATCTGATACTTTTTGGGATTTTACTGGGTTACTTTCACTTGAGTCATTTTATATTAAAGCATCTTTTATGACTATTGAATACTTTTTCCACCTCTGGACAGCGGTAGGGAGACCAGAGAGAAGGATAAAAATGGGAGGATTTCGAGAATCTGTCCACAACAACCATAATAGTGGTCAAACCATCAGACGGGAGAGAGGTGATGAAATGTATAGACAGTTGGGACCAAGGCTGCTGAGGCACAGGACGGGGGAGGATTTTCCCTTCTGGAGAGTGCCGAGTAGATTTGGTTAGGGCAATTACAGAGCAGGAGTTGACATAGTGGGCGACATCATGCGCCAAGGTGGGCCACCAGTACTTAGCGCCGATGGATTGAATGGTGCGGGTGATACTTGGGTGTCCAGCGCCAACAGATATGTGTGTCCAGGTCAACAGCCCATCCCTTACCTCCGTGGGAAGGTATGAGTGCTCCGGAAGGAAGTTAGTAGTTCCCTCTCCAGGGCCTGGCAGATGTTCACATCTACGTCCCAAAGCATGGGGGCAACGACACATCGGGGCACCACCAGTACAGAGCTTGCTCAGGAATGGCAGCAGGCAGGTGTGAGTGCATCTGCACGCACAGTGAGGCAAAGACTTTTGGAGGATGGCTTGGTGTCAAGAATGGCAGCAAAGAAGCCACTTCTCTCCAGGAAATAGAGGGGACAGACTGATATTCTGCAAAAGGTACAGGGATTGGACTGCTGAGGACTGGGGTAAAGTTATTTTCTCTGATGAATCCCCTTTCCGATTGTTTGGGGCATCTGGAAAAAGGCTTGTCCGGAGAAGACAAGGTGAGCACTACCATCAGTCCTGTATCATGCCGACAGTAAAGCATCCTGAGAACATTCATGTGTGGGGTTGCTTCTCAGCCAAAGGGAGTGGGCTCACTCACAATTTTGCCTAAGAACACAGCCATGAATAAAGAATAGTACCAACACATCCTCCCGAGAGCAACTTCTCCCAACCATCCAGGAACAGTTTGGTGACGAACAATGCCTTTTCCAGCATGATGGAGCACCTTGCCATAAGGCAATAGTGATAACTAAGTGGCTCGGGGAACAAAACATCGATATTTTGGGTCCATGGCCAGGAACTCCCCAGACCTTAATCCCATTGAGAACTTGTGTTCAACCGTCAAATGGCGAATGGACAAACAAAAACCCACAAATTCTGACAAACTTCAAGCATTGATTAGGAATGGGCTGCCATCAGTCAGGATGTGGCCCAGAATTTAATTGACAGCATGCCAGGGCGGATTGCAGAGGTCTTGAAAAAGAAGGGTCAACACTGCAAATATTGACTCTTTGCATCAACTTCATGTAATTGTCAATAAGCCTTTGACACTTGTGAAATGCTTGTAATTATACTTCAGTATTCCATAGTAACGTCTGACAAAAATATCTAAAGACACTGAAGCAGCAAACTTCGTGGAAATTATCATTTGTGTCATTCTCAAAACTTTTGGCCACAACTGTACATTTGCAAAAATGTCAAAATCCTGTATGCGCTTTGTCATTATGGGGTTGTGCGTAGATTGCAGATTTTTTTTTTTAAATCAATTTTAGAATAAGGCTGTAATGTAACAAAAGGAGAATGAATACTTTCCAAAGGCACTGTATATGAAAAAAATATTGCGTATCTTAACTTCCTCAGTTTATGCATAATATGAGTTTTACCCATAACCAGGATTGCCATTACAAAAATCACATTTTTGGCAAGAAATTATTATTATATTGTCCCTAACATCATTACCCCATAGTAACAGATATGTTGGAATACATACATACACACACACACACACACACACACTCATACATGCTCCCCACCCTTCCTCCACCAAAAAAACACAAGCTCAGATGTTCAAAAGTTGTTCCATCCCCGAGCCCAACTCAAGACAGGACTTGATGTGTGAATGCATATACAGTTGTAGCTGTTTGATAAGGCATGCAAAATGGGGATAGTTGATTAACCAATGCCAAGTCCTAGCTGATGGAGCTCAGATACACCCCCTTCCTGTGAAACATACACACACTGGTTCCCTGTTGTGACCATTTTCCCGAAGCATCTCTGTGCAGTGAAACCATTGATTATTTTGTGCCACAGTAATTTGCCCCCTCTCTGATTGTCCGAGTGTGACGCCCTCTCCATGGGTTACTGCAGCTCGTGTTGTCAGCACTGCCACTACCTGGGTGGGGGCACCCCACCGGAATCCCCACTGGATAGGTACACGGTTGTCAAGGTTCTCATTAGCAGCTTTAACAAATTCCTTGTATAGTATGCTCACCCATCTAGGGGCTTTGCCTTTGTGGAACCAACCCTGCCAGGCAGGCTCAGAATCTTGATGGAGTGGAGCTGCTTTAGTGGATCTCTGACAGCATTTATCTTTCTGTCTTTGCTGCGTATAGGCTTGCAGTAGGCCTATAAAACAGATAAGGACATCTCCTTAGTGTATGGGTTGCTTAGGTGGGTGTCTAGGGTATAGGATTGGGGACTGTTCAATCAAGTTAGGACAATAAATAAATACATGTATTTTAAAATGTATATCCAATATCTGCACAAAATGGTAAGCTCTCTGCTGGTAGAAACCAGGGGGGGGGATCCGTGACACTTTGTAATATTTAGAATAGCCATGGAGTAGTTCTGGTGTCTCAGAACAATTGGTTATCAATACAGTTTATCGACTATGAGGGCTACACGTTTCCTTTTTAATCTATTCACCTTGAAGAGTGGGTACAGAACAGCGCCGTTCTGCAATTTCCTTCAGGAACTGATCATTCATATCTATTTTCATGCTTGCGAGTCTTTTACCCAGGCTTTTAACCATTATTTTATCTTTAAAGAATGCACATTTGGCAATGTTTGGGCGCTCATATCTCTGTCCTCTCTGTCCGAAATGGTGTACACGTTTTGAGTTTGATTTTGTTGACAGTATCGCCTGGGATCTGTAGCGCTTTAAGAAATAATTATTTCACCACACTTTCAGGATCCTCACACTATTTTTCTTTGATACCAGTAAGTACCAGATTTTGTCTCATAGACCTAGTCTGCATTTCAAGTAAGGCTTCTCTCAGAAACATGTTCTCCTTTTTAAGTTCTAAAACGTCCTTTTCAATCATATTAGCTTGTTTGTTTGTTTCTCTATTGTCACATCTTTTTCGTCACTCATTTGGAGGCTCGACTTATTAATTTATCAACTTTAGCAAGTCGGTTTCTACACTTACCATTCCTGGTGGTGAAAAGCATAAATCGTCCGTTGAGGAGTATCGTTTTCTTCTGGTGATTGGTTCTCCATGCTTACCCTCCGACATGTTTGGGTGTTGATTGTGTTTGTGAAATTTGTTGATAGATTTCTCTAGCCTTATAGTTAGTTTTGGTTTGTTATCCAGATTGAAAGTTATTGCCACGAGTGTGTGGAGTGAAGTGCTAATATTTAATCAAACTTACAGATATTGAATATTACAGTTTTATCTTGAGGCATTCTGCACCGTTGTGTTCAGTTCGCCATAACCCCTCTCCCTCCTGCCCATCCCCTAATTGTTATCTAAAACATTAAACAATTACCCAAAAGTAAACCAGGCACCAAGTTAACTAAAGGTCTCTTTTCAATCATCTCTTCTGACTTGCTGAATACCTCATTATACCTGGGGTCAGCGGTTATCAGCACATGACCCACCGAAGGAGATCAGTCTTTACCACTGTCTGTCCCATTCAGCCTCTTGAAGAAGACAGACCTCAAAATGTGTCTGTCTATCTAGCTCGTTGGTCCTGGTCTTGATGCAGACCTGCCGTACAAGTCCATGTCTTGCTTGAACCACCTGGATGACCTTGCCCATGGCCCAGGAGTTACGAGGCACCATGTCATCCCTCGTCCAATGCTTCCAGAACAGGTCCAACATGTATTGGACTTGTTTCCATCTTCTTCAGATTCCTCGAGTTAGGGATGGCTTGGTCTAGAGGAGCAACAGGTGATTAGGTGTCAGCGCCTCCAGGTCATTAGGTCACTAGATGCCTTGGTAATAGGACAATGGGTAATGATATCCTCTCCCTCACACAGAATAGTATGAAAGCCCTTCTCATCCAGGGTTTGTATTCTCAGTGGTGTTGAGAATCTTCCAGTTGAGGATTCATGCCACTGGCTTGAGATGAAAACAGGAAGAGAAATGTTCCATCACCTGCTGGACTGTATCCACCTCTTCAGCTGTCATCACAGTGTTCCTTTTGACCTCAGGGTCCTCTGTGGTTAGATCCCTTGAGTAATTTGGGTACTCTGGCCACTCCTCCTCTGACTTGTTGAGAAAGTCTGGCCCCAAGATTCAGGCTTCATTCTGTATGAAGTAATGCACCTTCAGTTCTCTCGACGTGTGATCAGCTGGGTTCTTGGCAGCATTGACATATCTCAACTGCAATGGTTCTGACAGCTTCAGAATTGCAGACACGCTGTTGGCCACAAAGGTACGGAACTTTGTGGTCTTGTTTCTGATGTACTTCAGTACGGCTGTACTATCTGTCCAGAACACAGAATCTTCAAGCTGCAGCTGCAGCTCCCTTTTCAGCATCTTGCTAATGCGTCCTGCCAAGCTCCATATGGGGAATCGTGGTAGGTTTGAGCGAAGCGACTCTGGCCTTTCCCATGATGAAGAATCTTACTTCGAATCATAAGATCAAATAATATTACACCGGCTCTGATGCTTGTCGGATGTGGCAGGGCTTGCAAACTATCACGGATTACAAAGGAAAACCCAGCCGAGAACTACCCAGTGATGCGAGCCTACCAGACAAGCTAAATGCTTTCTATGCTCACTTTGAGGCAAGCAACACTGAACCATGCTTGGGAGCACCAGCTGTTCCGGAAAACTGTATGATCACACTCTCCGTAGCCGATGTGAATAAGACCTTTAAACAGGTTAACAAGGACACAGGACCAGATGGATTACCAGGATGCATACTCAGAGCATGTGTGTATTCTCTAACATTTTCAACCTCTCTCTGACCCAGTCTGTAATACTAACATGTTTCAAACAAACCACCATAGTGCCTGTGTATATAAACACAAAAGCAACCTGTCTAAATAACTACCGTCCCGTAGCACTCACATCTGTAGCCATGAAAGGCTGGTCATGGCTCACAACAACACCATCATGCCAGAAACCCTGGACCCACTCCAATTTGCAAAACCGTCCCAACAGATCCACAGATGCACACCACACTGCACTTTCCCACCTGGACAAAAGGAACACCTACGTGAGAATGCTGTTCATTGGACTGAAATGATAGAATCGGTGGACTCAATATGGTGAGTGGCTACACCAAGCCCTTCAGAAGCCATTACCATGACAATTATGTCTATCTAGGGTCATATTCAGTAGACCCCAAATGGACTGAAACAGGGCGTGACAACTAGGGATGTGACAAATGGACAATTTTATTTAACTTTAACTGCTGTTTTTTAAATCTGTTTCATAAAATTCCATGTGAATTCACAATGCATGTCACGTGTGCTTCATCTCCAGCCTCTAGGTCACCAGGTTGCTCGTTATGGCGCACACCTGTCACCATCGTTACGCGCACCTGCGGGTCATCACTCACCTGGACTCTTCCCTTCTCTGGACACTTCCCTGATTACTGTCCCTATATATGTCACTCCCTTTGCGTCCTTCCCCAGGTGTCATTGTTAATGTTCCTTGTGCGTTGTTCATGTTTCTTATTTTTGTATTATATATATTTATTAACACTCACTCCCTGAACTTGCTTCCAGACTCTCAGCGCACATCGTTACAATGCAGCTGTGCTGCTGCCAACAATGTTTTAGGTCTCAGTGTGTCCCTTTCAGATGGTTAAGCATTCCACCTGTAGTACCATTACCGTACCTCCATTCTACCTCGCAAAGTTTGCATTTCCTTCTCATTTAACTTCTCAAAGCACTGCCATACAGGACGTTGCTGCTGACACTTGCCTGACATTCTCTGACATTTTTTTCCCACTGTAATGACGTAGTGGTGGAGAGTTGACTCCAAAATAATTGATTACTCCTTGCACGTTGATGTCGACACCCATTTCTAAGTGTCAAGATTTGATTGCACTAGGAATGGACTCCTAAGATGAACTATTTTTGGAATGGAGGATTGCAGTACTTCTGAGAACAAACACTTGCATCGGCGAGAGAGGGGAAGGGTACAATATAGGCAGGACGGCCAACAGGCAGAGTCAGAACCGTGCACTAGGCCTATCTATCGGCAATCATGAGCTGTATCTCGCAATGGAATGCTGTACCTCGCAATTTCTTGGTTTGTAATGTCTCGCAACTTCAGTAAAGCAGGGCCTATCATCAATGGTTAGGATATTCTACGTGCAACCGATCAAAGACTGAACACACACCCACATCATTAGCATGCAGAAAGAACCATGTGCATATGCTTTGGTAATCTGTATTTTGTCTTGTCTTGCATGCTTTGCAAATTCACCAAAGTAGCCTAATGTTTGTCACTTCCTATCTGGCTTTATTGAAATGACAAAACTTTCCCCATGCCTTTATAGCCTATCGTTTAGTTAGGCTTTAACACAGAAAAACTTGTTTTGTGATAACCTTATTTTGTGGAGGTAAAACACCATAGTCTTTCACTTAGGGATTTTCTTAGCGTTAAGGATCCCAATTCCGTTTTAACATGTAAACATTCTTACCCCATGGGACAAGTCATAGAGATAGAGGACTCCAGTGCCCAAAAGCCTCTTTTAGCATGGGCAGCGCCATTGAGGACCTTTACCATTTTGAAGTGGTCAACTGGTTGGGACTTCCTCTGGTTTAAGGAAGGGTCACATAATTCCATACAGGTCACCAGGAGGGATCAGCCAATGAATTAAACTCATGAGGAAATATTACACAACTGAAGGTGGCAAAACATCGCCTTTATACCTGTTCAAACAACACACTCTAGGTGGCAGTGTGCAGCCTCTCAATCTGTTTGCCTACTCATAGAAGTAGTATAAGAAGAAAATGGACCATGCTCAAGATTAACCTTCACCTGTGTTCTCCTGTATCTGTGCTCTGAATTCTAATCAAGGCCCACCATTGTGTGAGAATGATGCAAATATCCACCCTAGTTCAATCATATACTGTGGGTACCTTTCCTTTCAAAAAGCCTTAAATGAAAGATTTCACCTATTTTGAATGTTATATCATTTGTGCATCCCTGAGCGATGTTCTATCCTTTCCCGTATGATGCAAAACTCATACCGGCTGTATTTTGGCCAATAGCTCAGATACACATGAAATGACCCCGAGAATCAATAGAACATTGTTCAGAGATGTGCAAAAACAATATAACACAACAAATGGATGAATCTTTCATTTAAGTCTAGAGTAGCATGCCTGACATTCTCATTCAAAGCATGTTTATGTCAATGATGTGAAGAGCCTTGGAATCGTTGGAATGCGCTAGAGCGGATGAACTGCGTTTGACGTATGTAGAGTCAGAGTTGAATGAACAATATTCATTGTTGGGTGTAGGGGACAGTGTACAAGACAGAGGCACGTCCATTCTATGTGATTCAAGCTCTATGCTCTGTCTGTCCCTATTCCATGTCACACAATAAGAACCTCCAGACCCACAAGCCAACTGTAATTGGTTCGCCTTGCTTTATTGAAAAGATTCCCCAAGAGTTTTCCCCCTAGGCTAGCACATATCACACCAAATGTAGATCTAGCATTTGTCTGCCAATCATTCAGCGTGTTGTGCGCACTTGGTTTGTAAATTACATTCAGAGGTGCTATGTACTCTCGTCCAGCAAACGGTATTAATGTGTCTGAGCCCTTAAGGTATTTTGAATAGTCCATCTCCTTCACCAGGGGTGCATTTAATTCCTCCAAAGGTTTGCATGGGTGAAACAAGGTGGTTCGTTCCTGCAACCTAGCTTTTGCCCTTGCGGTCGTTGTTTCACTATCTGGCAAGCAGCGCGTGTCAATATTCAATCCGCAACGTCACTTAGGAGATGAGACAATCCCATATAGCGGAGCGTTGCATCAGCACTTTTTGTCAGGCCTGCTCATTGGTATGCTGTGCGGTGGGCTCCCCTGCACATTACTCCGCTTGATCTTCCCTCCACTGAGGCCAGAGCAAAATAAATCTGCTTAAATTTTTCTGTGCCCTATGTCTGTGCATCGTCTAATTGTTGTCTAAAGTACCACTGGAACAATAGGCATGGCTAGGAGCAATGTGTATGGAATGTCACTGCATGATTCATGTCGTGACTGGGAATAAGAAATGTACAGTACATAGCAGTTGCTGGACATCTGCCTTCTGATACTGACTTTAGAAAGTTGTTGCAAAGGTTATCTCCCTCTTTTTAGCCACATAACGCTATGGTTTCTCCTAAACAATGTGCCTGTAGGCCTAATGCAATATGGCACCTGTGGGACGTTAACACCTCCAACCTAAAAACAAATCAATGAAAAGAAACTGTCATATCATGGATATTGAGCTACTTTGATACAGCTATTACATTTTGATCTCCCTCAAATCCTGTCAGACTCTAGAAGCTTCCATAGACCAGGGTTCACCCCATAGCATTTTGAGTAACCTCATTGGTATACTCAATGTCTGACAGTCCACCAATTATGGCATCATTGACTTGAATTTCCATTCTATTTAGTCTATAGTTCACACCACGTGGCTGTTTGCGGTTTGTCCCTCCATGCTGTGGCAGGCATGGGAAAGATTGGTTTTCGTAGGTTGTTGGGTTGTTGTTGATCTGCTATAAATCAATGTATACAATGTATCAGTGTATAAAAAGAAAAGTTGGGATAGAAACTATTGCTGTGACTGTGTTCCAGCCGAAATAACTTGATTACAATGCAGCACACACTTTTCATCAAAGGGATATAGCACAATAATGTAACTCCTCTGGCATGAAATTGAACAGCAGATATCATTTTTGGGCATGTGAAGAGAGCACAACGTTGTTGTCTCAATGGATAACTGATATGGACTGGATTCATCTTGCTGTGAATACCCATTCTTACAGACAATATTGTCATTATTTTTATTTTAATGGTTGCTCACAATGTAAAGAGCTTTGTTATTTATGTCTGTAAATTAAAAGCGCTCAACAAATGCAATTGATTATTATCATACCTTTTTCATCTGTTTAACACTGTGGAATAGAACACAGTGTGTTATAAGTGTACAGTATATCCTAAGTACAGCTGCTTGAAGAATGGGAAGCTCTTGTAACTGCTGTTTCTAGATTACAGTTCTACATGCATTTCCTCAATGCAACATGAACACGTTTGTCTTCAAGTGTTGAGGAGACGCAACTAGGGCTGTGGCGGTCACAAAACTTAGGCAGCCGGTGACTGTCAAGCAAATAAGTGTCGGTTAATTAACATAAACACATGTAGCATTTCCTGGCTTCCACACATTCAAGCCACTGATGCAGACCTTTGGAACATCTACATCTACAAGTCTAATAAATCCTTGTAATATAGCCTACACTGTCACAATAAATCCATTATTTATTTTAGACAGGTCTAAAGAAGCATGATATGAAGAAAATGTAGTCTATTTCAGAAGAACAGAATAACATATTCTGAGTTGACCTGATGTTGGGCCCTAATCTGGCTCTGCCAAATGGCTGTGGGCTACACTAGTTTCTTTAGCAGACAAGATTTGCTTAGAATTCCATGCCATTATTTTATAGTATGAAGAATACAATTAAATAAAGCTGAATAAAATATAAATGATATTTTCTCGAAACGATTTGAGGGAGTGCGGAAAAACTGTTCAGTGTTGAGCGGCTAACAAAGAAATAGGTATTCCTATGTGCTTAATTTAGAGCTATTAATAATGTACATTTAGTTGTTCTACAAACGTTGGGCTATATTTTTAGATTTTAAATACATTGTAAGGCTGCATGATGCGCCTCTGACGATTTTTAAAAAGTCTCTTGAAAGGCACGAGCTCTGCACTTATAATGCTTAGAATTTCATGCTTAGAAGTTGGCAACGTAAGCCCCTCAGCACTCATCTTCGATCGAGTTTGCGAGTATACAATTATGTTCACTCCGAGGCTTGAAACACCCCATAATTCAATTTGCGATGATTGTACATCCGCAAAGAAATGTCAGCCAAAACTTAAAACCAACATTAATATGGAGAAGTGTAAGTAAAAGTAAAAATGAATGTAAACGGCGAAGGTAGACGGCTCAAACACGTGTCATAAAAGTAATGATGTTTTTGTTTGATTAGCTTTTTGAAACGTTGGCTCGCGCATACAACTTTCCCTGACATCACACTTATACATTTAAATTTTCGATTTACCTGATATAGTAGCATGGTTAACATTCGATGTCTGTGGATGCATTGTCTTCTAGACAAGATATGAAATGCAATCATAGTTGACTGCAGCGCATATAATGCACACACAACAGCTACCGGTGGTTCCACGATGACTGAAAACATGATTGTGGGATGAACAAGTGACACATCTCCGGTCAAGAGCGGTCCATTTGAAATTAATTAATTCTTCCCTCGCCCCTTGACCTGCAAGTGTGAACTCTTCAGATGTCATGATACGTCATCAGAAGTGTCCACTTCATTTGAGGACTGAAGGGAGAGGTTGTGTCTTAAGTGTTTGGAATGCAGCCTCTGAGTGCTGAGCACTTCAAATCACCTCTCACTCACATGGCTCTCCATCTTGTGATTGGGTCTTTCTCACAGGCTACAAGTGAAGACAGACACATTGGGGACGCAACTGCACGCGTTCTTATCCAATTTCGAGGTGCATATTGAAGATATTGGAAGAACTGTCTACATTTACTTTTCGTCAGCCAACAAGATGAGTATGCCTAACGAACAGCAAAGCACTAGCCTATGTCAATCTACTATCCTTCATTGTACAAAGGTCGACCTATTCTGTGTGAGAAATAAATATTCCAAACATAGTCTGAGACACTTGTGGGATGCGATAGACCCCAAATGAATACAACAACTAGCATCAAAACAACTTTTTTATGCAATGTGACTGACGCAACAGATCAGAACATTTAGCTTGAAATGTTGATAAACTATTAGGCTATTTCTTCACATTAGAAGTGCAAATATGTGTACATGGTAATAGGCTATAAGCGCAAATTTTCCATTAGCGGAAAACACTTATCAAAAGTGAACGCAAATGCAATTATGCATCTAGTGCTTTTAGTATAAAGGTGCATTTTTATGGTGAAAATGATCTTCCCCAAACTTGAAACTCACGCGCTGATTATATATTCCTGTTAGGCTCTACAGCCCTTGTAAAGCAGATTAATGTGCTTACTTTTAAGAAGTTATTTGGCCACTTTAGTCTGGACTAGGCTACATGAGGTGTGCAACTATGATTTGAAAAAGTCACAAAAAAAGTATTGTTTCTTATGCTGGGTATCATTCACAACTGATAATATATGGGCAAGTGGCGGACACTTTTCACGTGGTTCGTTTTCACCCCTAGTCAGGTAGGCCATACTCCTGTTGTAAATATAAAAAAAGTTGCACACTCCATGTATAAAATCCTAGCAATTTAATGGGTATCTATCATACTCCTGTTGTAAACATAAGCAATGTGCTTAATATTAGGAAAGTTGAGAAATAAATATAATAGGCCTAGCCTATTAAAAAGCTGACTGGATCCTCCTCTTTTTAGTAAAGGCCATCACTCTGATTTCTTGTGCAATTGCATAGCCTATAGAAATGTTGCTCAACATGAACTCATGGCCTGTCATGAAGTGTTTCATTAGATTTTTGATTACATTTGCATTGATGTCAGAGTGATGTGAGGGACAATAGAGTGCTGAGAACCAGGCAGTTAGCAAGTTTGGTAGGCCAGAAGCAGCATCAGAGCTTGGAGAAGCCTAATTACCGTGACTAAATGGTCACGTGGATTTTGACTGCTTCCATGACTTGTGACTGCAGCAACAGCCGTAGGCGCAACCGCACTTGGCAAGTCCTGTCTCGTTGGAAAAACAAACAAAATTCAGAGGAGAATTCTAGAAAGCCGAATGAGACAAAGGCCTAGGAATATGTGTCAGGGCTGATAAACAACTCAAATTAATAATTATAACACGCGAGAAGAAGACATAAACCAACAACAACAAAGACAAAAAACAAGTATTTTATGTTGGCGCTCTTGCATTAATGCCACCGACAACTGGGACTAATGGTTCTTGCATAATGCAGCCTTGGAGGGAACAAAGCATAATGTAAAACACTAACGTATTCATGACAACAGTGTGGCCTATGCCCCATTTTGTTAAGAACTAAATGTTTCATATGGAGCCCCGTGAATTCTAGTCTTAGTTGATCAGTATGGTAGTGTGCATCCCAAATAGCACCATATTCCCTGTGCTGTCCATTACTTTTGACCAGGGCCTACATGGCTCAGGGCCCACAGGACTCTGGTCAAAAGTAGCTAATCTGAATCAAGCTACACTGGTCCTGTGGGAGTCAGTACATCGTTAATATTCACAGTCTGTACCCAACACATTCAGCTGATGAATCGTAACGTGCACGTGAAGCAGGAAACTTTGGTACATCCATGTGTGCTAATGAAGAAGATGTATTATTAAGAGTCTGAGTGAAGTGTTGGGTGGTACATGTTTTCCCAAAGGACACTCACTTTCTCATCATGCTGTACAGTATCTTGTCCTTGGGTCCATCCCAAATTGCACCCTATTCCCAATATAATGCACTTATTTTGACCAGTTCTATGCGTCTTGGTCAAACAGTGTACTTTATAGGGAATAGGGTGCCATTTGGAATGTACAACCTTCTCTTTCTTGATTAGGCCTGGATTCCATTAGTATGCTTTGCCATCTGTAGGCTACCCTCCCCGCCTCTCTTTGCCTTGCTACCTCTTTTGATCTGGTTTGTCAGTTTCTGTCAGCGCACAAGTTCTAAAAATGTTCAAACACTCCGAAAAACATGTACTGTTCTGACCTGCACGCCCCATGTTCTCCCGTTCCCTGTAAAATACTAACGCTACCACCTTTCTTGTCCATGACTTGTCCTACTTTTACTGTTACTCCCATTAAAAGAGAATTCCCAAGCTTGCCAAGATTTCAGGTTTTTGTTATTACTTTTTTGAGGTCTCCTTTGCTTTTGAGATACTGAAGATGACAATTCTCAAACGATTCTGTCCCTATTGAATAGAACATTGTTATTTTTTTGTAATATCGATCAAACTTTTCAGTTTAAAAAGTCTGATAAAATTGGACCTGAAATCATACACACTATATTCATAGGAACTCTTTGTGTTAGCAGCATTATGTATTTGTAGGGCTCTTTCAACCAAGGGTATCAACATAGAAGGTATAACTGTGGGATACGGTAGACATAAAATAGTGGAATCAAATCACCCCCACTGTCAGATTTGTTTCTATTTAATTGAATCATATTTGCAGTTAACTGTTTATTAATGATTCATAATGCATTTATTACATCTTTAAAGACCCTTTATAAAAAATATAAAGGAATCAGTTGGAACACCAACAAGCGGTCTTGCGGTCTATGCGGCTGCCTCCGGAACACATAAACAGTGCATTCGGAAAGTACTCAGACCCCTTGACTTTTTCCCCATTTTGTTACAGTACAGCCTTATTCTAAAATGTACTAAATTCATTTTTTTTCTCCCATCAATCTACACACAATACCCCATAACGCCAAAGCAAATGTATTTTTTTTAAAACCTTGGAAATATCACATTTACAAGTATTCAGACCCTTTACTCAGTACATTGTGGAAGCACCTTTGGCCTCGATGACAGCCTCAAGTCTTCTTGGGTATGATGCTACAAGCTTCACACACCTGTATTTGGGGAATTTCTCCCATTCTTCTGTGCAGATCCTCTCAAGCTCTGTCAGGTCGGTTGGGGAGCCTCGCTGCACAGCTGTTTTCAGGTCTCTCCAGAGATGTTAGATCGGGTTCAAGTCTGGGATCTGGCTGGGCCACTCAAGGACATTCAGAGACTTGTCCCAAAGCCACTTGTCCCAAAGCCACAGCCTTGGCTGTGTGCTTAGGGTCTTTGTCCTTTTGGAAGGTGAACCTTCGCTCCAGTCTGAGGTCCTGAGCAATCTAGAGCAGATTTTAATCAAGGATCTCTCTGTACTTTCCCTCGATCCTGACTAGTCTCCCAGTTCCTGCTGCTGAAACACATCCCCACAGCATGATGCTGCCCCCACCTTACTTCACAATAGGGATGGTGCCAGGTTTCCTCCAGACATTACGCTTGGCATTCAGGCCAAAGAGCTCAATCTTGGTTTTATTAGATCAGAGAATCTTGTTTCTCATGGTAAGAGTCCTTTAGGTGCCTCTTGGCAAACTCAGAGCGGGCTGTCATGCCTTTTACTGAGGAGTGGCTTCCGTCTGGCGACTCTACCATAAAAGGCCTTATTGACGGAGTGCTTCACAGATGGTTGTCCTTTTGGAAGGTTCTCCCATGGTTGTCCTTTTGGAAAATATTTTTTTTGCATGTACTGGGTCTTTAACAAGCAATGCTCAACTGACAGAGCTGTCATGAACTTCAGGATGCCTCGAACCTGAAACTAAGTTCAGCTAGGAATATTGGACAGTTTTTCTTGTAAATGGAGATGTGAAAGACAGAACTCTTGAGGCTGAAACACATGATACTAAAAGACTTGTGTGTTTGATGAAACACCTGCATACAGTAATTCCCCATCACGTTAAAATGTCATAAGACTTGCCCTGCACAGGAACATAGGCTGTTGCTCACATTGCTCCCTAATCCCTATAGGGCTGGGAATTGCCAGGGACCTCACGTAACACGATACTTGGGTGCCAATACGACATGTATTGAGTCTCACAATTGTATATGTATTGCGATTGGATATTGCGATTTGATGTTCCAAACATATTGTTCACTATATGTCTGCTGCAGAGAGACGAGAGAGCATGAGAAAATTTGTTTTGATAAGTCATGGAAATAAAAGTGCTGAAAACGTGTTGGAGTTCTGGAACAGGTACAGGCAACTAGCGCTAGCTAATGCTACCGACAATTTTTTTTTTTTTACAAATCGATACTTTGAGTCTAAGTATTGATATAATATCGGCCAAAAGTATCTTGCAATATGTACAGTTGAAGTCACAATTTTACATACACTTTAGCCAAATACATTTAAACTCAGTTTTTCACAATTCCTGACATTTAATCCGAGTTAAAATTCCCTGTCTTAGGTCAGATAGGATCACCACTTTATTTGAAGAATGTGAAATGTCAGAATAATAGTAGAGTGATTTATTTCAGCTTTGATTTCTTTCATCACATTCCCAATGGGTCAGAAGTTTACATACACTCAATTAGTATTTGGTAGCATTGCCTTTAAATTGTTTAACTTGGGTCAAACGTTTCAGGTAGCCTTCCACAAGCTTCTCACAATAAGTTGCGTGAATTTTGGCCCATTCCTCCTGACAGAGCTGGTGTAACTGAGTCAGGTTAGTAGGCCTCCTTGCTCACACATGCTTTTTCAGTTCTGCCCAAAAATTTTCTATGGGATTGAGGTCAGGGCTTTCTGATGGCCACTCCAATACCTTGACTTTGTTGTCCTTAAGCCATTTTGCCACAACTTTGGAAGTATGCTTGGAGTCATTGTCCATTTGGAAGACCCATTTGGGACCAAGCTTTAACTTCCTGACTGATGTAAATATGTTGCTTCAATATATCCACATAATTTCCCTTGATACCATCTATTTTGTGAAGTGCACCAGTCCCTCCTGCAGCAAAGCACCTCCACAACATGATGTTGGCCCCCCTGTGCTTCACGGTTGGGATGGTGTTCTTCGTTTTGCAAGCCTCCCTCTTTTTCCTCCAAACATAATGATGTTAATTATGGTCAAACAGTTCTATTTTTGTTTCATCAGACCAGAGGACATTTCTCCAAAGAGTATGATCTTTGTCCCATGTGCAGTTGCAAACCGTAGTCTGGCTTTTTTATGGCGGTTTTGGAGCAGTTGCTTCTTCCTTGCTGAGTGGCCTTTCAGGTTATGTCGATATAGGACTTGTTTACTGTGGATATAGATACTTTTGTACCTGTTTCCTCCAGCATCTTCAAAAGGACCTTTGCTGTTGTTCCGGGATTGATTTGCACTTTTCGCATCAAAGAACGTTCATCTTTAGGAGACAGAATGCGTCTCCTTCCTGAGCGGTATGACAGCTCAGGTCCCATGGTGTTTATGCTTGCATACTATTGTTTGTACAGATGAATGTGGTACCTTCAGGCATTTGGAAATTGCTCCCAAGAATGAAACAGATTTGTGGAGGTCTACAATTTTTTTTAGGTCTTTGTTGATTTCTTTTGATTTCCCCATGATGTCAAACAAAGAGGCACTGAGTTTTTAATTTTTAATTTTGTTATTTATTTCACCTTTATTTAACCAGGTAGGCTAGTTGAGAACAAGTTCTCATTTGCAACTGCGACCTGGCCAAGATAAAGCATAGCAGTGTGAACAGACAACACAAAGTTACACATGGAGTAAACAATTAACAAGTCAATAACACAGTAGAAAAAAATAGTCTATATACATTGTGTGCAAAAGGCGTGAGGAGGTAGGCGAATAATTACAATTTTGCAGATTAACACTGGAGTGATAAATGATCAAATGGTCATGTACAGGTAGAGATATTGGTGTGCAAAAGAGCAGAAAAGTAAATAAATATTTGAAGGTAGGCCTTGAAATACATCCACAGGTACACCTCCAATTGACTCAAATTATGTCAAATAGCCTATCAGAAGCTTCTAAAGCCATGACATAATTTTCTGGAATTTTCCAAGCTGTTTAAAGGCACAGTCAACTTAGTGTATGTAAACCTCTGACCCACTGGAATTGTGATACAGTGAATTATAAAAACGAGTTTTAATGACTCCAACCTAGGTGTAAGTAAACTTCTGACTTCAACTGTACATACGAGGAGGAATGCAAAGGTATGTCAATTGGTATCGGTACTGTATGTTATGCTGATCAAATTTACCTTCCTCCTCCCTTACCTCTTCGATTAACATCACAAAGGCCTCTACATTATGGAAAAGGTATGTGTATGAAAACCATTATCAAAACAGTTTTTTCATTCGAATTCTGTCGTGTGCATGCTTGAGCCCCCCACACCTCTGATGAATTTTACATGAAACCTGTTCGATCACCACGCACTGCAAAATCCTTCTGGCTATGGATACAGAGAACATCAACACTTCAGAGGATATACCCATTGGACTTGGGGCTCTGCTGGGAGTTTACCTCATATTTGGATTTTTTTATTCCGCTTTGCCAATAAAATCATAATAAACACTGAGAACTAAAATATTGTGTTATTCTTGTTATTGTTATGTGTATTATTATTACTATTAATAATAATAATAATGGGTGGGGGGTAGTTAAAACATTTACACAATAGGTTCTTCAAAAGGATCTTCGAGGATCCATTCAAAGGGGTTCTTTGAAGAACCCTTTTAAAGCGTTCTTCAAAGAACTTAAAGGAGTTCCCCCACAGTTTCAAATTGAAGTATCCCTAAAGTCTACTCCAGGAACCTTTTATGTTTAGAGTGTACCTTGAAAGCCTACCCAGTATCAAAGGCTTGGCTTGATAATCTCCGAATATCATTAAACTTTTTGGTGTTTTGTAACACCGAAATGGCTGCTGCACAGTTTAGATGCTGGAATTATATTTTGGACAAAATTAGATTTTCACTGCAGCCTAGAGTAGAATGTTGTACTCACTTGAAAACAATAATGCAGTTATTTATTGCATTGTGATGTTGTATTCTAGTCTACGTAGGATAATTGTGTTGTCCGGTAACAAGATCAATGGGGGACCCACTGGGCTAAAATGTTGTTTCAATATGATGACAAAAAGTCATCAACATAAGGGGATTCAGTATTTTTTTCATCCAACTTTTAACCTAAATCCTATGACAGGATGCAATTTTTGGTTGATTTGACAATGAATTCAAGTTCGTTGACAACTCAACCAAATATAAATCAAAACTAGACGTTGAACGGACATCTGTGCCCAGATGGGGACCTTTTTGTGCTGCTTTTCTCACTGTTCTTCCATGCGCTATGACGCACATGGCCTCTCCGCTGCCAGCTATTAATATTTGAATATTGAATATTGAATATTGTTGCAGCTTTGAATGATTTAATCTGTGGTATGATTGCTAGTTATCATATTACAGATCTGGACAAATTATCCACCTACCACTATTGTCACTATGAATTGTGAATAGAGGGCAGGATAGACAATTAGACTGGAAGACTATATTGACGTGTTGTATAGTTAAGCAATAAGGCCAGAGGAGGAGTGGTATATTGCAATATACCACGGCTAAGGGCTGTTCTTATGCATGACGCAACACGGATACAGCCCTTAGCTGTGGTATAGTGGCTGCATAACACAAACCCCCGAGGTGCCTTATTGCTATTATAAACTGGTTACCAAAGTAATTAGACCAGTACATTTTTTTTGTTGTAAATCCCATGGTATCAGCCAATCAGCATTCAGGGCTTGAACCACCGGGTAAATAATGATAGCTCATGTGCGGAAAAGCGTAGTGCATTAGAGAAGTACCAAAACACCTTGATATAGGGGAGTCGCATGCAAGCAGATTAATGGATTTGGCTAGGATGAAAGAAATTATTTAGTAAAAATTGGAAAATGGTGAATATTAACCAGGGAAAAAATGCACTACACTCCACTGTGCCCAATCAAAAAAACACATAACCCTCACAAAAAGTTAGACACCCTCCCCTATGTTTGGCCATGTAAAACTTTGGGCACTGTTACACCACAAAAGCAATAAAATGATGGCTATGTATAAGAGTGAAACAATAAGCATCAAATTAATAACTTAACCTGCATAAAACTCGCACTAGCCTAACCTCTCTCCTGTCAGGCATTGAACAGTAGGTACAATGTAAGGTGTTTCAGATGGGAATTAAAATGTATAGAGACACACGCTGGATCTCAAATAAGACTCTGGTGAAAAGTAGTGCGTGCACTGTTTAAGGAATAGGGTGACATTTTGTAAGCAACCTCAACATTTTGAAAAGCCTATTGACCAACACAGGCGGGCAGGTGAAACATCCATTCAGTCTTCCTTCCTTCTTTCTCTCCTCCTCATCTTGACTGTAAAATGCTTGGGGAAAGTTTGAATGCGTGGCATACCTGTCAGATAGGATGGATGGATACCTTGTGAATCAATACACTTGACAAACAGTGCCATAGATAAATGACAGTCAAAGCCTGCGCTGCTATCACCCAAGTCTGTATCAGAATGAGTAGATTCATCAAAAGTTAATAAGGGTGGGTTTCGATTTGAATAATTGCTTACTTTACCCACGGTTAACTCTATCCCAATTACCGGCATTTAATAGAGTGAATTTGTATTGAGAATAAACCATGTATGAATACTGAAGCTAGTTATTTAGTGAAGCGCTCAATGCTAAATGTCTGATTAAGACAGGCATGTGCATACAGTAGATAGAGGTATTATTGGAACACATGAGCTCTGGTATTGTTAGGCAACTGATGAACAGTGAAATAGAACACTCATAGAAATAGAACAACTCATTATTTGGTGATTAAAGAACTACATTTCATTCTAGGAAAACACTACTTCTGGACCTTTTGGTCACAGCACGAGATCGATCTGCTCTAAACCTAGTTTTCTGTTTCTGTGGCAACAGGCTTAGAATCCGATTGGAATAAATGTCAGATTCCAGGAAGTCTATCAGTTGCATGTGTCTATACATTCATGTTCATTCGTAAGGCTTACGAGGTGTTATGTAACTTTGTCCAATGTTCAGTACAGGTCTTATGATATAGTAAACACCTTTGGACTTGACGTACTTCGTGATGGTCAGGAGCAGACGGACCAGAAATTGTTGCAGGAGTTTTTCACATACCGGACCATTATTTTCTTTCAGCCCATTTTCATTGATGAGCTGTTCCACTAAACTACTTTGGAGCCTGTGTCTGTGAAATTTGACAGCAGACAATTAGCCAAATTATGATTATTCTGCACAAAAGTTTTCTAATGATGAACTGGCCCACCAGGCATTAGCCCAAACTGCCCTATGGCCAGTCTGTCATATGAAGATCTGTTACCAATAATATTTTCAGAGATAAATGGCACACGCATAGGCATACACAACTGGAATGAAGGTCAAAGCCGATGACATTCTTATGAGCAATAATCTCACTCTGCAACAAATTCAAGGAAAAACATAGCCGTACACTATTTACAAGCTTACAGACTTGAACAACTTCAATTTCACAATGTGCTTTCCTACATTATACATTCCTATAGCAATGTTGAACTGAGGTGTCATAAATGCCTACATTTAAAGGTATAATGTAGCTGTTTTCATCTCAATATTGAATAATTTATTGGTAACAAAAATTTAAACAAAAATATCTTCTTAGCGAAGAGCAATTTCACAAGAAAGAATTTTGGGAGTGGTTTGAGTGGGGAGGGGAAGACCGAAAATGAGCTGTCATTGGCAGAGAGGTTTGGAATCCTCTTTCTTGTTGTTATATTAACAAATGTACTGCATGGTGATGTCACAATGTAAGGCCAATACACCCATCCACCAAAACAGGCTGAAATTTCAGGCAGTCTTTTCAATCAGCTCTTATACTAAAAGACCCATGAGCATTATACTTTTTATACAATTTCATAGTATTATTCAAACCTCATACAGTGTATTTGGAAATAATTCACATCTTCCACATTTTTTTACGTTACAACCTTATTCTAAAATGGATTAAATCGTCCCTCCCCCCTCTTCAATCTACACACAATTACCACACAAAGACAAAGCAAGTCCGGGCTCTGGCTGGGCCACTCAAGGACATTCCGAGACTTGTCTTGGTTGGGTGCTTAGGGTCATTGTCCTATTGGAAGTTGAACCTTCACCCCAGTCTGAGGTCCTGAGCACTCTGGAGCAGGGTTTCATCAAGTATCTCTCTGTACTTTGCTCCTTTCATCTTTCCCTCGATCCTGACTAGTCTCCTAGTCCCGACCACTGAAAAACATCCCCACAGCATGATGCTGCCACCACCATGCTTCACCGTAGGGATGGTATTGGCCAGATGATGAGCGGTGCACGGTTTCCTCCAGACTTGACACCTGGCATTAGTTAAATCTTGATTTCATCAGACCAGACAATCTTGTTTCTCATGGTCTGAGAGTCCTTTAGGTGCCTTTTGGCAAACAAAGCGGGTTGTCATGTGCCTTTAACTGAGGAGTGGCTTCCGTTTGGCCACATTACCATAAAGGCCTGATTGGTGGAGTGCTGCAGAGATTGTTGTCCTTCTGTAAGGCCACGTCCCTGACCAAGGCCCTTCTCCTCAAATTGCTCAGTTTGGCTGGGTGGCCAGCTCTAGGAAGAGTCTTGGTGGTTCCAAACTTCTTCCTTTTAAGAATTATGGAGGCCACTGTGTTTTTGGGGACCTTCAATGCTGCAGACATGGTACCTTTCCCCAGATTTGTGTCCCGACCCAATCCTATCTCAGAGCTCTACGGACAGTTCCTTCGACCTCATTGGTTTTTGCTTTGACATGCACTGTCAACTGTGGGACCTTAAATAGACAGGTGTGTGCCTTTCCAAATCATGTCCAATCAATTGAATTTAATACAGGTGGACTCTTAAGGAAGTTGTAGAAACATCTCAAGGATTATCAATGGAAACAGGATGCACCTGAGCTCAACTTTGAGTCTCATGGCAACGGGTCTGAATAGTTATGTAAATAAGGTTTTTCTGTTTTAAATTTAATAGATGTTTTTGCTTTGTCATTATGGGGTATTGTGTGTAGATTGATGAGGGAAATGTTTTATTTAATCAATTTTAGAATAAGGCTGTAATGTAACGAATACTTTCCGGATGCACTGCACCACTGCAGCATGGTTTCAAATCCGTCCAACTGATATTTCAGCACACTCTCTTCATTTTTTTGTTGTCATTTAACAGACATTCTTATCCAGAGAAATTAGGGTTAAGTGCCTTGCTCAAGGGCACATCAACAGATATTTCACCTAGACGCCTCAGGGATTCTAATCTGCAATCTTTCGGTGACTGGACAAACACTCTTAACGGCAAGGCTACCGGCGTCTCTGTCCTACGCAAAAAAAAAGACTACTGACACATATTGTAAGCCTACAACACACAACAGAGTCAGAGTTATTTTGACATATGACAATGGTACATCAATGGTTCACTGCCTCTTTGGCTTATCCTGCGATGTCAAAGAGATCATCTCTTTTGAAACAGAGCTTTTCACAATAAACCCGATAATCTTTCATAATCTGTAAAAACGCTGGAGATAATTAGACTAATCGAGATGGAGAGTTCTGTCTGAGATAAAACAGAGGATCTCCGCAGCAGCTGCTGCACATTCGATATCACGTAATAGTGGATTTCCTGAATTTGTTTTTATTAAATATTTATAAGAGTTATTTTTCTCAGCCGCCCTATTATACATTTTTATCGAAATTCCTCCCTCCACCCCTGAGTCTGATTGATCAATACTTAATTCCAAGTGTTTGCATAATGAAGTGTATTAATTCACATCCTTCATGTGCTAGGGAGAGTGAGGTTCTCAGTTGTACAACCGTGTTTCTGATGTGGGTTTGACTAGGAGGGACTGTGTGTGTGTGTGTGTGTGTGTGTGTGTGTGTGTGTGTGTGTGTGTGTGTGTGTGTGTGTGTGTGTGTGTGTGTGTGTGTGTGTGTGTACAGTCAGGTAAAAATGTTTTGGCACCTTTGAATAAGATGAGGAAAAATACTGTATACATTTTTTTTAAAGAAATACTGAGATATATTGTATGCTGAAAATAATTAGAAAATTATATTATTTTATACTAATACAGATGCCAAAATAAATAGATTTTATTTAACAAGTAATAGAAAAGTGTCTCAAAAAGATATGGGTAAAAATGATTGTCACCCCTGTTTTCAATACCTTACAAGGATAATGAAACTGAGCCTTTTTCTAAAATGTTTTATGATTGGAGAACACTTTGGGAGGGATCTTAGACCATTCCTCCATACATAATCTTTCCAGATCCTTGATATTCTTTGTATGCGCTTATGGACTGCCCTCTTCAATTCAAACCACAGGTTTTTAATGGGGACTGAGACTGAGATGGCCATTGCAAAATGTTGATTTTGTGGTGAATTATCAATTTCTTTGTTAATGTGCTTGGGCTTATTGTCTTGCTGGAAGATCCACTTAAGGCCAAGTTTAAGCCTCCTGGCAGAGGCAACCTTACCTGACCACTAAAAGTGCATTTTTCAGGACAGGATTTTAGGAGTATTCAAACATTTAGGAGTATATCAAACCTAATAGGGGCCATATTTGAATACTATAATGCATCCTTCCTATACCCTAACCACTCTGACAGAACACACTACTTTTCTGCCGGCCTATCTTTGTCCCATTATTTTGTATTTTTAAGATAGTGAACATGCACTTTTGTATCATTTCTTTGTTGGATAGGTATATAATAAGATGGGGAAACAGATATGGGGAGAGACAGAATGAAAGGTTGTTGGGCAGGTTTTGAACCCATGTCCAAAGGGGCAGGGGTCAGCACTTGGCTGTAGAACACTGGCCCAGACTAGCATTTTTGCCATCCTATCTTGTTTGTGTGTCGAGTGCTGTCTGGTCCGCCATGTCCGGTTGCGGTACATGTAGCTACTCTCCCTTGATAAGAGCTGAGTGCCCAGTTCTGTCCCCTTGCTGACAAGTCAGGCAGGTGATTGAAAATCTGTCAAAGGGCCCTCACCCTACTGTTTGATTGACAGGAAGATAGTTGATGGCGCTCTGGACATGACTGGATGTGTGAGATGGTGAGCGTTTCAAATGGCAGTAGTGCAATATATACAGTGCATTCAGAAAGTATTCAGACCCCTTGACGTTTTCCACATTTTGTTACATTACAACCTTACTCTAAAATTGATTAAATCATATTTTCTTTTCTCAGCAATCTACACAAAATACACCATAATAACAAAGCAAAATCCGATTTTTTGACATTTTGGCAAATGTACATATATATATATATATATAAAAACTGAAATATCACATTTACATAAGTATTCAGACCCTTTGCTCAGTACTTTGTTGAAGGACCTTTGGCAGCGATTACAGCCTCGAGTCTTCTTGGTTATGACGCCACAAACTTGGCACACCTGTATTTGAGGAGTTTCTCCCATTCTTCGCTGCAGATCCTCTCAAGGTCTGTCAGGTAGGATGGGGAGCGTCGCTGCACAGCTATTTTCAGGTCTCTCCAAAGATTTTAGATCGGGTTCAAGTCCGGGTCCTGGCCGGGCCACTCACTCCTGCGTTGTCTTGGCTGTGTGGTTAGGGTCTTTGTCCTGTTGGAAGTTGAACCTTCACCCCAGTCTGAGGTCCTGAGCACTCTGGAGCAGGTTTTCATCAAGGATCTCTCTGTACGTTTCTCCGTTCATCTTTCCCTCGATCCTGACTAGTCTCCCAGTCCCTGTCTCTGAATAACATCCCTACAGGAATGGTGCCAGGTTTCCTCCAGACGTGACACTTGGCATTCAGGCCAAAGAGTGAAATCATGGTTTCGTTGGACCAGAGAATCTTGTTTCTCATGGTCTGAGAGTCCTTGGTTTGTGAGTCTAAAAACCTGTTTTAGCTTTGCCATTGTGTGTAGATCGATAAGTAAAACAAAAAAAAGATGAATACATTTCAGATAAGGTTGTAACATAACAAAAATGTGAAAAAAGTCAAGGGGTATGAATACTTTCCAATTGCAGTGTAGTAGTGCACTATATAGCAGGGTTGGGCTCAACTCAACATTTTGGAATTGACTCCCATTCAACTCATGAGTTGACATTCGAATTGAATTGATTTTAAATTTGACTGACAGGAAGTAGAATTTAATTCCACCAACCATTTAATTTGTTTGGCTTCATTTTGAAGGCCTCGGGGTCAACTTCTTGAGGGTTAAACAAATGCATTTTTGCAAATGTAGTATTTTCCCCATATTTCAGTATTTCAACCTTTGTTTTCATTGATCAGTCATTCATTTTAAGAGTTTGTCCTGAAAACCTTTTGTTTCAACAATATTTAATATACATGTGTATAACAATGTTTTATGTACAAGATGTATATTTGAATAGACAACACCTAATATAGAATAGAAGAGGCATTTGAGTTTCACTGAATTCAATTCTATTTCCTTTAATTCAAATTTGAATTGCAATTCTGTATCCTGTTTACTACTTCAATTCAAATTCAAGATGGGGGTAAAATCAATAGTTACAGTGAAGTCGGAAGTTTACATACACTTAGGTTAGTCATTAAAACTCATTTTTCAACCACTCCACAAATTCAGTGTTAACAAACTATTGTTTTGGCAAGTCGGTTAGGACATCTAATTTTTCCAACAATTGTTTACTGTCAGATTATTTCACTTATAATTCACTGTATCACAACTCCAGTTGGTCAGAAGTTTACATGCACTAAGTTGACTGTGCCTTTAAAACTTATTCGGGATAGGGGGCAGTATTTTCACATCCGGATGAAAAGCGTGCCCAAAGTGAACTGCCTGTTACTCAGGCCCAGAAGCTAGGATATGCATATGCATGGTAGTATTGGATAGGAAACACTAAAGTTTCTAAAACTGTTAAAATAATGTCTGTGAGTATAACAGAACTGATTTGGCAGGCGAAACCCCGAGCACCATCCATCCAGGGAAAAACCTTTTTGAGGTCATTGTGTTTTCCAATGCTTTTCTAAAGGAAACCTGATTTATTAGGGCCCAGATTGCAGTCCCTATGGCTTCCACTAGATGTCAACGGTCTTTAGAAATTGTTTGATCGTTTTCTTTTGAGAAATTAAGAAGTAGTCCTATTCTTTCAATGTGTCACTCATAGGGTCTCTAGTCTTTTGGTGCACGTGAACAAGAACACGCTCCATGTTGTTTTTCTTCGGTATTGGAAGCTGTTTATCCTGTCTTAAATTTTATTGATTATTTACATTTTAGAGTACCTGAGGTTGGATTACAAACATTGTTTGAAATGTTTGGACCAAGTTTACAGGTAACTTATTAGATACTTTGTAGTTATGTTGGGCGAGTTGGAACCGGTGTATTTCTGAATCAAACGCGCCAAATAAATTGATATTTTGGGGATATAAAGAAGGAATTTATCGAACAAAACGATCATTCATTGTGTCACTGAGACAATTGGGATTGCAAAAATATGAAGATATTCAAAAGGTAAGGCATTTAGTATATTGTTATCTGACTTTTGTGTCGCAACTGCCTGGTTGAAAAATGATTTTCATGTTTTTGTATGCGGGGCGCTGTCCTCAGATAATCACCAAGCATACTTCCAAAGTTGTGGCAAAATGGCTAAAGGACAACAAAGTCAAGGTATTGAGTGGCCATCACAAAGCCCTGACCTCAATCCTATAGAACATTTTTGGGCAGAACTGAAAAAGAGTGTGTGAGCAAGGAGGCCTGCACACCTGACTCAGTTACACCAGCTCTGTCAGGAGGAATGGGTCAAAATTCACCCATTGTGGGAAGCTTGTGGAAGGCTACCCAGAACATTTGACCCAAGTTAAACAATTTGAAGGCAATGCTACCAAATACTAATTGAGTGTATGTAAACTTCTGACCCACTGGGAATGTGATGAAAGAAATAAAAGCTTAAATAACTCATTCTCTCTGCTATTATTCTGACATTTCACATTCAGAAAATAAAGTGGTGATCCTAAGACGGGGAATTTTTACTAGGAGTTGTGAAAAACCGAGTTTAAATGTAGTTGGCTAAGGTGTATGTAAACTTCCGACTTCAACTGTACATTTCATAGAGCAAATGGGAATATAATTGGCCGCTTTGATCTATACTGTACAATACAGTATGCTGCATGATAAGGATGACAAGTATGATGATGTATGACCAAGCGAGTGTACCTAGTCAGAATCTCTTGCAGCCCTCCTTCAGAGCTCTGCGTGCTATCGCTGTAAAATTGACAGCTCACATGGTCAGGGACAGGTGCAGGGTAAAACGCATGATGCTCGCCTTGTCAAGGTTACGTGATGAGTGACAGTTTGGTCACATGTCAGGAAGGAACAAAAAGGAAGTTCTTGGGAAGACACAAACAGGCCAAGTCGCTTCAGCTGTGTTGGAAATGGCACCCTATTCCCTATATAGCGCATTATTCCCTATATAGCCAGGTCAGTTGTTTATTTTTTCTACTCCTCTCTCTGGCCTGCCCTGTCAGAGAGCTGAAGCCCATCACACTTTCACACCACGTGTTTTCCAGGGTCACAAGTTTGCCCCTCCATCTATTTGTACTTGAGGAAAAGAGGGCACAGGCGTTACCTCTCCAGGGGCACAGACAGGTGAGAGAAGGAAGTGAGGGGATGAATCAGCGCTGAAGTGGTATGACATACTCACTCAGGAGTACACATACACTGTAAACCCACACTTACACTCACTCACACAATACACACGAACACAACACACTCCCTCACAGACACATTCCCTCGAAAGATCGCACCCTTAGGCTTCTGCTGCTTCTTAAACAGACATGGGCTGTGTGAAATCAAGTGAGGATTATTCAAAGCAACAGACTCACATAAATAGACCCTCCAGCAGCCTAGCATATGGCTCCAACCAACCCAACCTCCCACTGGTCTGTGCCAGTAGACCTGCAGGACAGTCTTACTCAACCTGGTAAGTAAATCCGAGACAATCTATTTAGTTCGATATATTATGTTTTATATGGTATACAGTGCCTTGCAAAAGTATTCATCCCCTTTGGCATTTTTCCTATTTTGTTACATTACAACCTGTAATTTAAATGGATTTTTATTTGGATTCCATGTAATGGACATACACAAAATAGTCCAAATTGGTGAAGTAAAATGAAAAAAATAACGTTTCAAAAAATAAAAATGTAAAAGTGGCACGTGCATATGTATTCAACCCCTTTCCCATGAAGCCCCTAAATAAGATCTGGTGCAACCAATTACCTTCAAAAGTCACATAATTAGCTAAATGAAGTCCACCTGTGTGTCTCATGATCTCAGTACCTGTTCTGAAAGGTCCCAGAGTCTGCACCACCAAGCAAGTTGCACCATGAAGATCAGGGAGCTCTCCAAACAGGTCAGGGACAAAGTTGTGGGGAAGTATAGATCAGGGTTGGGTTATAAAAAAATATCAGAAACTTTGAACATCCCACAGAGCACCATTAAATCTGTTATATAAAAAAAAATGAAAACATATGGCACCACAACAAACCTGCCAAGAGAGGGCCGCCCACCAAAACTCACTGACGCGGCAAGGAGGGCATTAATCAGAGAGGCAACAAAGAGACCAAAGATAAGCCTGAAGGAGCTGCAAATCTCCACATTAGAGATTGGAGTATCTGTCCAATCCAAAATAAGAAAACACATTTGGTGTTTGCCAAAAGGCATGTGGGAGACTCCCCAAACATATGGAAGAAGGTACTCTGGTCAGATGAGACTAAAATTGATATTTTTGGCCATCAAGGAAAATGCTATGTCTGGCGCAAACCCAACACCAACCATTACCCCGAGAACACCATCCCGAGAGAATATGTGGTATGACTTAAATATTGCTGTACACCAGCGGAACCCATCCAACTTGAAGTTGCTGGAGCAGTTTTGCCTTGAAGAATGGGCAAAAATCCCAGTGGTTAGATGTGCCAAGGTTATAGAAACATACCCCAAGAGACTTGCAGCTATATTTGCTGCAAAAGGTGGTAGATTTTTTTTGTCTTATTTCTTGTTTGTTTCACAAGAAAAAATATTTAGCATCTTCAAAGTGGTAGGTATGTTGTGTAAATCAAATGATACTAACCCCTCAAATCTATTTTAATTCCAGGTTGTAAGGCAACAAATAAGATAAATGCTAAGGGGGTGAATACTTTCGCAAGCCACTGTATATTCATTTGTGGCTGTTCATCACCCATATCGTATGATGGGTTATGAATTTTTCATTTGTATTATCCGTTACGAATTTGCAAAATGTACATAATGTTTAAAAAAATTCAAAATGTACAATATGTTATGAATTTGCTAGACATATTTGTTTACGAATTCTAACTGGGTGGCTAAGAGTTAGCTGACTAACGTTAGCTCGGATACACATTAGGGTTAGCGGTTACGGTTAAGTTGAGAAGTTATGTGAAAGGGTTCGGGTTAGGGGAAGGAGTTACCGTAAAAGGTACGGTTAGGGCAAGGGTTAGCTAACATGCTAAGTAGTTGCAAAGTAGCAACAAAAAAATGTACATATTTGAAAAGTTGCTAATTAGCTTAAATGTTATGATTCAAACTCGCAACCTTTGGGTTGCTAGACATTCGTGTTTTACGCCCACCCAAACATCATACTTTCTTTTTTTAATAACGTAACCATCTGTCTTTTGTAACCATACCAAACATATCATACTAATGTGAGTGCCGGATTTAAGTGTTCTTTGTTACGTCTAGGCTGTCTTAGTACATCCCAAATGGCATCCTATTCCCTTAATAGTGCGCTATAGGCCCTGGTCAAAAATTGTGCATTCCATTATAATGGGAATAGGGTACCATTTGGATGCAGATTCCTCTGCTGATCTTTTCACTGTCAGTCTTTGTCCCGATTTAAAAAGCCTCTGTACAGGAACAAGGAGGACTCTTGGGGCAGCCAGATATTTTGATTTGGCCTGGCAAGGTAACCCTGATATCATCTCCTTCTCAAATCATGTGTTTTAAAAACCGATTCCCCCTGTGCACTCTTAGAAAAAAAGGGTTACAAAAGGGTTACAAAAAAGGGTTCTACATGAAACCCAAAATGGGTCTACTTGGAACAAAAAGGGTTATCCTATGGGGACAGCCGAAGAACCATTTTAGGTGCTAGATAGCACATTTCTTTTCAAGGAGTGTAAGATCTTAGAACAGGCTTAAATCAGGCATGAGTTCACAGCGCTTGGTCCAGTGTCTCCGTTCCATCGCTCCCCTAAATGTACCTGTTGCTGAGGGCAGGCTAGGGGTGTATAAAAGTCTGTAGTCATTTGCCTAGCTGGTGGGCCCAGAGAGTGAGGGAAGGAGGGAGGTAAGAACAGATGAACTCTAAATAAGTCACAGGCCATTAACTGAACACTGCATTTAGCAAAGCACACCCAACACAAGGACACACGCACACAGGGACAAACAGGCCACTGCGAAATGCATTTGGTTACATTTCAAATTCGCACAGACTGTTCAAGACAAGTTATGTTTCAAATAAAACTATCACGATCTTACTTTTAATAGGCTCGCTAATGGTTCTTGAATAATTATCTTGCTTTAACGGCCCTAAGAGGGAGTAGCTTGAGTTAGTTGGTGTGTAGCCTATGGCAGTGTTTCCCAACTTCAGTCCTCAAGTACCCCCCAGCACTACACATTTATGTTTTAGCCCCAGAAAAACAAACCTGACAAGTTGAATCAGGTGTGTCAGGGACTTCAATACAAATGTGTATTGTTGGGAGGACTGGAGTTTCTATTTGGGGCGGCAGGTAGCCTAGTGGTTAGAATGTTGGGACAGTAACTGAAAGGTTTCTGGATCAAAACCCTAAGCTGACAAGGTACAAATGTGTTGTTCTCCCCCTGCTTTTAAATCTGGTTCTACTGCTTGCAACAGTTACCTGATGTGGAATAGAGTTTCATGTAGTCATGGCTCTATGTAGTACTGTGCACCTCCCATAGTCTGTTCTGGACTTGGGGACTGTGAACAGACTTCTGTGGCATGTCTTGTGGGGTATGCATGGGTGTCCGAGCTGTGTGCTAGCATTTTAAACAGACAGCTCAGTACCTTGTCAGCTTGTCAAAACCTCTTACAAAAACAATTAGTGAGGAAGTTAATCTCTCTCCAACTTTGAGCCATGGGAGATTGGCATTAATGTTAGATCTCTGTGTATTTTTAAGGGCCAGCCGTGCTGCCCTGTTCTGAGCCAACTACAATTCTCCAAAGTCCCTCTTTGCGGCACCTGACCACATGACTGAACAGTAGTCCAGTTGAGACAAAATTAGAGCCTGTAGGACCTGCCTTGTTGATAGTGCTGTTAAGAAGGCAGAGCAGCACTTTACTATGGACAGACCTCTCCCCATCTTAGCTATTGTTGTATCAATATGTGACCATGACTGTTTTACAATCCAGGGTTACTCCAAGCAGTTTAGTCACCTCAACTTTCTCAATTTCCACATTATTCATTGCGAGATGTAGTTGAGGTTTAGGGTTTAGTGAATGATTTGGCCCAAATACAATGCTTTTAGTTTTGGAAATATTTAGGATTGACGTATTCCTTGCTACCCATTCTGAAACTGCAGTTCTTTGTTAAAAGTGTTTCAGTCATTTCAGGTGCTGTAGGTGCTGAAGTGTATAGTGTTGAGTCATCCGCATACATAGACATACTGGCCTTACTCAAAGTAAGTCGTTAGTAAAGATAGATTTTTTCAAGGCGCCTAAACAGCTACCCTGGGGAATTCCTGCTTCTACCTGGATTATGTTTGAGAAGCTTCCATTAAAGAACACCCTCTGTGTTAGGAAACACTGACCTATGGTGTAGCTTTTGAGGTGTCACATCGCTGTACATAGATCAGGGTAAAATGATGTCTGAGTTTTGGAGTGTGCCCCTGGCTATCCGTAAATAATAATAATAATTAAATGGTGCTGACTGGTTTGCTTAATATAAGGTATATGAAACGATTTACACTTTTACATTTACTTTTAATACTTAAGTATATTTAAAACCAAATACTTTTATTCAAGTAGAATTTTACTGGGTGACTTTCACTTTTACTTGAGTCATTTTCTATTAAGATATCGTTACTTTTACTCAAGTATGACAATTGGGTACTTTTTCCACTGCTGGGCACAGTACAGTGTTATCTTAATCCTAATAAGGCCCTTTGAGACACAGATAATAGCACAGTGGAGATAGTTGGGAGTTGACAATCATATCTGCTTCAGTCAGAGCTATCACTCTGATCCTTTGCACAAATGGGTTACTGCCCAAGGCCATTCACTTAATGATACCGTTGTTTACTGAGGTCTTTGTTGTTTGCAGTTTTTGATGGATGTTGTTATTCATAAAGTAAAGAGCATTGATATTTGACACACACACACACACACACACACACGCACGCACACTTCAACAAATGCAAGCCAAAACGTGTGAAGATCAAATGACTTTTGAAAACCTCAAGGCAAGGGCCACGCTCAAAAATAAATAATTATACTATAACCATTCTCCTATTTGTTTAAAATGCAAATAGAACTGCTACTGTGGTAAATATTTAAATAAAAGCTTATTCCAAATTAAACAAACACCCCCACCTCCGTGTCATGGTTTAACAAAATGTTTTCCTCATTTGGCTGAACAAAAAAGGTCATTTTGTCAGCAAGACACATCAGTTAATTTGGGCTACAAGAGTGTTGACCCAATGACAATCGCCAAATGTCATTACACATCAAATGGAGCAAGTGCACAGTGCACTGTTTGGATGCTGGAATTATTTTGGAGTGGACCAACATGCACAGGTAGCCTAGTGATTTGTTTGACAGTAAGATTAAAACATCATGACTGGTTGTGTTCATGCCAAACTAAAAAAGGTACTATTATGTTTTTTTTAACAGTTTATTGACGGGTTTACTATTAGGCCCATAAACAATGTTGTGCAGGAGGTCCCGTGAAAAAAAGAGACCCCCGAATGTCACAGTATAATTCACATTCTGGTACAGATCTAGGATCAGCTTCCCCAATCCTAACCTTAACCATACGTGTGGAAAATGGCCCAAACTGACCCAAGATCAGTGTCTAGGGGAAACATCACCTTGCACCAACTGACCTAGTTCGAGACAGTGACCAAGTGGATAAACAGCACACTCTGCTCATCTTTCTATGTGATTTCTTAGTATCAGTATCGCTTGTACATTCTGCCATCTAGTGTTAGAATCAGTAATTGAGTTTCAAAACCATGGGAAAATACACTATGCAGGCCAGTTAAGACACACACACGCTCTACCAAATGAGCCATACAGGACCACACACACCTGCTATTTGCCCTGCGCCTTTCTCTATCTGACTTGATTAAAGCAGTGCCATGTCCTCTATGTTTCAAGTCCAGTGAAGAAAGTGGGCTGGACAGTGGCCCGGTGGAGAGGAACCTGCTACTTCGATATCTTACTGTCCCCCACCACCTGCGCCAACCCTGACTGGGAAACAGCATGCACTGGGTTAAGTATACAATGTAACATGAGGTACAATACTGTATATATGTGGAACAGCTAGTACAGGTATTGCGGTTGTTGACCTACTTGCACTAAGAGAATGTCACTTTAGAGCAGGGGTGTCAAACTCAAATACCCAGTGGGCCAAAATGTAAAACCTGAACAAAGTCACGGGCCAACATTGAACAAATTAACCTTTTAATATGGACCCAAACAAGTTTTGCTTTAACATTGAATATGGAACAAGCATCGCTTATTACCATACAATATATAATTTAATAGTGGAGACATGCAAAATCGAATTTCAAATGAAAAAACACATCAATGGCATTCATTTATTAAATAAATAAAATTTAAACAAAAATTGTATGCCTCTTTTCTATTTGCAGCCTTCTGATTTAAATACCAAAATAAACTTTTTCCACTGGCTAATAATTTTACAAATAAAATGATAATAAATCAATCAACCATTCAAGCCCATGCCTTGTAGCAAGAAAAAGTGCATAAAGAAAACGTTAATTATTGCACACTGGTCTAATCTGATGTGCCCAAGCCAGATACCTGGCATCTCTTCTTGGATGCTAGTTCATCAATGTCTGGGCTCAAGCTCTGAGCTGAAGAAATCCTCAGTATCGAGCGAAGATGTTCATCAGTCAGACGTCTCCTGTGAGTTGTTTTGGTCATCTTCATCGAGGAGAAAAGTTGCTAGCATAGATAAGTGCTGCCGAACATGGAGAGCATCTGAGCAGCTTGGGTGCGGAGCTGAGGCATTGTGTCAGGGATGAACCGTGGAAACTGTGCGGCGCCCACAGCATCATACTTTGACTTCAGCGTGTCGTTGCACTGGAGTTCAATCAGCTCCATTTGGATGTTGGTTGGTGCATTTTCCACATCAACTGCGAAGGGATTACTAAGCAGTTCAAACTTGCATTTCTGGGCATCGAAGTCGGCAAATCGCCGGCTAAACTCAGCGGCGAGAACACTGAGTTTTTCAGCAAACTGTGCACACGGCGGTAGAGATCTGCGCTTTTATGGATTGGCAGCAGGGAAAATGGCAAGGGTTTCCTTGCAGCATCTGATTCTCCCACAGGCACAGTTTAGTTTTGAAGGCCCTCACTGCAGCGTACATGTCTGTGATGATGCGCCCCTGAAGCTGCAGGTTCAGAGCATCTGTTGTGAAACCAAACTTATTTTCATCTCCTCTACTTTCTGGCTCCTTTGAGTCATGTCCAGGTCCTTGTATTTGTCATCGTTTCATAGTGTCGTCTAATGTTGTACTCCTTACTTACAGCCACGTTGACTCCACAAACAAGACAAACAGGTTTGTCTTTTACATATGTAAACAGATATTCTGCCTCCCACTTGTCCAGAAAGCTCCTGTTTTCTGCCTTTCTTTTCGCCATTTTTGGGAAGGGTTAGCTCGCTGACAGTTGTAGCGTCTATGTTGCTATGACTACTGTCACAGAGGAGAGAGCGTTTCTGGGTCCTGTCCTGATTGGCGCGCGAAAACAGCAGAGCATTATGGGATTCGTAGTATTAGTGGTGAATGCGCTGTATAATACCGGCGGGCCAGCTCTAGTAGTAATTTGGTATTGTCTCGCGGGCCAAATATAATTACCCCGCGGGCCAAATTTGGCCCACGGGCCAGAGTTTGACACCCATGCTTTAGAGTATGTCACTTCCAGTGGAGGCTCTTCAGAGGGGGAAGGGTGCAGGTGAGAGTGTGATGCAGGCAAGAGTGTGCAAGGCGGTATTGAATGTGTCACTGTCTATCACCTTGATTACTTTAATTTCTCTTGACCTGTGTGCACCTACGTTGCAAACATCCAAACGTAGGCTAGGTTGTAGCAACCTCTTGAGGTGTACAGGGAAAATTTGAGTGTCATGTAGTAGCCTTTTTTTTTATTTTACCTTTATTTAACCAGGCAAGTCAGTTAAGAACAAATTCTTATTTTCAATGATGGCCTAGGAACAGTGGGTTAACTGCCTGTTCAGGGGCAGAACGACAGATTTGTACCTTGTCAACTCGGGGGTTTGAACTTACAACCTTCCGGTTACTAGCCCAACGCTCTAACCACTAGGCTACCCTGCCTAAACCCATCGATGTTACATTAAGCTGGGTGAATGGAATATGAATGACAGTCATCCAATATACTGTAATAGAAATAAGGCCAAGCTCATAAAAAAATAAAACATTGTCCTCCCTCATCTTAAACGCCTGTCACGGGGGACTAGGTGTGTGAGGAAGGAATCAGGCGCAGAGAGTTCCACAGGGAAAAAGTGCACTTTAATCCGACAAAAACAAACAAGCCCACAAACACAGGATGGAAATATATGGACCACCCAAAACACAAGGTGCCAGGTCCAGAACACAAACACACCTAACTAACGTAACACAAAATTAATCCCGCACAAAACAAGGGCGGGTAAACGTACTTTATATAAGGAAGCCCATCAAGCACACACAAAAGGACACAGGTGCAACTAATAAGACAAAACAAACGGACAACAAAAAAGGGATCGGTGGTGGCTAGTAGGCCGGTGACGACGACCGCTGAGCACCGCCTGAACAGGCAGGCGAGCCAACTTCGGCGGAAGTCGTGACAACGCCACTTGTGACTTAGAATAAAGACTATAATAAAACAGCATTGATGTACAATATGAATGTTTTAACTGGTTGGTTTATGTACTGAGTAATTAAACTGACGACGTTTGAATTAGGAGACTTATTCATGCTTGTGCAGCATTTTGTTCATTAGGCAAAGCCATTTGACCGTATAGAGCAGGGTAATTTGCATTTTATTGCATGACATAAGTATTTGATCACCTACCAACCAGTAAGAATTCTGGCTCTCACAGACCTGTTACTTTTTCTTTAAGAAGCCCTCCTGTTCTCCACTCATTACCTGTATTAACTGCACCTGTTTGAACTTGTTACCTGTATAAAAGACACCTGTCCACACACTCAATCAAACAGACTCCAACCTCTCCACAATGGCCAAGAACAGAAAGCTGTGTAAGGACATCAGGGATAAAATTGTAGACCTGCACAAGGCTGGGATGGGCTACAGGACAACAGGCAAGTAGCTTGGTGAGAAGGCAACAACTGTTGGCGCAATTCTTAGAAAATGGAAGAAGTACAAGATGACGGTCAATCACCCTCGGTCTGGGGCTCCATGCAAGATCTGACCTCGTGGGGCATCAATGATCATGAGGAAGGTGAGGGATCAGCCCAGAACTACACGTCAGGACCCGGTCAATGAACTGAAGAGAGCTGGGACCACAGTCTCAAAGAAAACCATTAGTAACACACTACGCCGTCATGGATTAAAATCCTGCAGCGCACGCAAGGTCTCCCTGCTCAAGCCAGCACATGTCCAGGCCCGTCTGAAGTTTGCCAATGACCATCTTGATGATCCAGAGGAGGGATGGGAGAAGTTCATGTGGTCTGATGAGACAAAAATAGAGCTTTTTGGTCTAAACTCCACTCGCCGTGTTTAGAGGAAGAAGAAGGATGAGAACAACCCCAAGAACACCATCCCAACCGTGAAGCATGGAGGTGGAAACATCATTCTTTGGGGAAGCTTTTCTGCAAAGGGGAAAGGACGACTGCACCATATTGAGGGGAGGATGGATGGGGCCGTGTATCGCAAGATCTTGGCCAACAACCTCCTTCCCTCAGTAAGAGCATTGAAGATGGGCCGTGGCTGGGTCTTCCAGCATGACAACGACCCGAAACACACAGTCAGGGCAACTAAGGAGTGGCTCCGTAAGAAGCATCTCAAGGTCCTGGAGTGGCCTAGCCAGTCTCCAGACCTGAACCCAATAGAAAATCTTTGGAGGGAGCTGAAAGTCCGTATTGCCCAGCGACAGCCCCGAAACCTGAAGGATCTGGAGAAGGTCTGTATGGAGGAGTGGGCCAAAATCCCTGCTGCAGTGTGTGCAAACCTGGTCAAGAACTACAGGAAACGTATGATCTCTGTAATTGCAAACAAATGTTTCTGTACCAAATATTAAGTTGTGCTTATCTGATGTATCAAATACTTATGTCATGCAATAAAATGCAAATTAATTACTTAAAAATCATACAATGTGATTTTCTGGATTTTTGTTTTAGATTCCATCTCTCACAGTTGAAGTGTACCTATGATAAAAAATTACAGACCTCTACATGCTTTATAAGTAGGAAAACCTGCAAATTCGGCAGTGTATCAAATACTTGTTCCCCACTATATAAATGCCATCGATGACGTCACACAATTCATTCCTATGTGACGACTCAATGGCGCAATTGAAGCTCAGGAAGTCGGTTTCAGCTTGCTAAAATGGCGTCTCACTTGGGCATGCTTGGGCAGTATACCATGGAAATAGCCACGGGAAGGGTTTTCAATACCGTCATTACCATCCAAACTATTTATTTAAAGTTTTTCAATAGATATTAATATTTGTAGTAACCTTTTTAAGTAAATACCTGCAGTAAACTTGTGCAATAATTTAGGAGATAAAGCAGATAGCGTTGTTCAGTTCACCTGTCATTTTGATTTAAAAAAAAAATCAAATGCCTCTCCTGTGAAGTAGTGACGTTCGACATACGCCTAGTTTCTTGAAACGGGTCACATTTTTCAGTGACTGGCTTCCTTCTTCCGTTACACACAGGTGTTAGGAGCATGCTAGATAGGTAATTAGCACAGGAGGTCCCTCTGTCTTCCGTAAACACACGCTGTAATATGGAGATATGGCCGCATGGGAACACTGACCCTATAAAGGTGTGTATCAATTTAATTTTGTTTTTTGAAAATAGTTTCTCTCTGATATGAAAGATAAGTTCCTTATGCTTCCAAAACTGTACTGCAAGCAATATGTGTTAATATCCCAAACTCCCCCCTTACAGAAGACGCCTTCATCCAATGACTCTTATATGTAATGTAATGGAACTGAGAGTCATGATCAATCTCCAACCTAGCAGAGTAAGATCAACGTTACATTGTATTGCTAAAGAAGTATTTGAAAGTACTGAAGGTGTTTGAGGTAAAAGGAAGGTGTTTAAGGTTAAAAAGTAGAGCTTCGTAGCTACAGTTTTATGTGTGGGTTGTCAGGGATTGGTCCAAATTCACGTTTCACTACCCCCATTTCCATGATGAGTGCTAGCTTGCTAGCTATGTGGGAGTGCCTGACGCTGTTTGTTGCGACAATGCTTTTGGCGAAAGGCAGCTCTGCCCTGGATGTATTATGCCAGCGAGTCATTTTGTAATTAATGGTTTTATTCTTCAGTGGCTATAGCCCTACAATCAATAAAAACATAGCTAAATACCTATGATTTAAAAATGTGTCCCATCTATCTTTTTGAGCAGCTGGCTAGCAGGCAGCTCACTCGGTCTCTTCTGGAGGCTAATTATTTGCTTGAAATGGTGCAGTTAATTCTCCCACCACTAGAGCAACTCATCAACACCAAAAATAACATAACAATGTAACCCAACTCAGGTGTTATTAGACTAGTGTATCCTTCTGTGTTACAGTTAAGACTTAGTGAGAAGTGTGTGTCTCTGTTAGGCTGTGTTGTGTGTGTGTGTGTGTGTGTGTGTGTGTGTGTATGCAGGTGTCACGGGCACCGGGTTGGGTGCATTATTTAGCACTCGGCGTAATCATTCGGGCCATTGAATACAACATAACTGTGATATACACTGAGTGTACAAAACATAAAGTGTACCTTCCTCATATTGAGTTGGGGTATGCCTCTATAAGCTTGGCACATCTAGCCACTGGAATTTTTGCCCATTCTTCAAGACAAAACTGCTCCAGGTCCTTCAAGTTGGATGGGTTCTGCTGGTGTACAGCAATCTTTAAGTCATACCACAGATTCTCAATTGGATTGAGGTCTGGGCTTTGACTAGGCAATTCCAAGACATTTAAATGTTTCCCCTTTTACCTTTTGTGACTCTGGGGCAGTATTTTCATTTTTGGAAAAATAACGTGCCCGTAGTAAGGACAAGATGCTAGAATATGCATATAATTAACAGCTTAGGATAGAAAACACTCTAAAGTTTCCAAAACTGTAAAAATATTGTCTTTGAGTATAACAGAACTGATGTTGCAGGCGAAAGCCTGAGAAAAATCCAATCCGGAAGTGCCTCATGTTTTGAAAGTGCTGCGTTCCAATGCGTCCCTATTGAGCAGTGAATGGGCTATCAACCAGATTACTTTTTCTCCATATTCCCCAAGGGGTCTACAACAGTGTGACGTAGTTTTACGCATTTATGTTGAAGAATACCCATAAGCGGCTACATTGCGCAAGTGGTCACCTGATGCTCCCAGAGAGATTCTCGCGTAAAATACAGAGGTAGCCATTATTCCAATCGGTCCTACTGAAAAACTAATTGTCCCGGTGGATATATTATCGAATAGATATTTGAAAAACACCTTGAGGATTGATTATAAACAACGTTTGCCATGTTTCTGTCGATATTATGGAGCTAATTTGGAATCTTTTTTGGCGTTTTCGTGACTGCAATTTCCGGAAGATTTCTCAGCCAAACAGTGAAGAACAAACGGAGCTATTTCGCCTACAAAAATAATATTTTTGGAAAAAAGGAACATTGGCTTTCTAACTGGGAGTCTCGTGAGTGAAAACATCCGACGCTCATCAAAGGTAAACAATTTAATTTGATTACTTTTCTGATTTCCGTGACCAAGTTACCTGCTGCTAGCTGGACAAAATGCTATGCTAGGCTATCGATAAACTTACACAAATGCTTGTCTAGCTTTGGCTGTAAAGCATATTTTGAAAATCTGAGATGACAGGCTGATTAACAAAAGGCTAAACTGTGTCTCAATATATTTCACTTGTGATTTTCATGAATAGGAATATTTTCTAGAAATATTTATGTCTGTTGCGTTATGCAAATTAGTTTCAGTCAATGATTACGCTCCCTCATGCGGGATGGGGAGTCACTAGAGGTTAAACCACTCGAGTGTTGCTTTCGCAGTATGCTTAGGGTCATTGTCCTGCTGGAAGCTGAACCTCCGTCCCAGTCTCAAATCTCTTGAAGACTGAAACAGGTTTCCCTCAAGAATTTCCCTGTATTTAGCGTCATCCATCATTCCTTAAATTCTGACCAGTTTCCCAGTCCCTGCCGATGAAAAACATCCCCACAGCATGATCCTGCCACCATCATACTTCACTGTGGGATGATATTCTCGGGGTGATGAGAGGTGTTGGGTTTGCGCCAGACATAGCGTTTTCATTGATGGCCAAAACTCTTAATTTTAGTTTCATCTGACCAGAGTACCTTCTTCCATATGTTTGGGGAGTCTCTTCCACATGCCTTTTGGCAAATACCAAATGTGTTTGCTTATTTTTTTCTTTAAGCAATGGCTTTTTTTCTGGTCACTCTTCCGTAAAGCCCAGCTCTGTGGGTTGTACAGCTTAAAGTGGTCCTATAGACAGATACTGCAATCTCCACTGTGGAGCTTTGCAGCTCCTTCAGGGTTATCTTTGGTCTCTGTGTTGCCCCTCTGATGAAATGCCCTCCTTGCCTGGTCTGTGAGTTTTTGTGGGTGGCCTTCAGGATTGTTGTGGTGCCATATTCTTTCTATTTATTAATAATGGATTTAATGGTGCTCTATGGGATGTTCAAACTTTCTGATATTTTTTTACAACCCAAATCTGATCTGTATTTCTCCACAACTTTGTCCCTGATCTGTTTGGAGAGCTCCTTTGTCTTCATGGTGCCCCTTGCTTAGTGGTGTTGCAGACTATGGGGCCTTTCATAACAGGTGTGTATATATATATTGAGATTATGTGACTTCTGAAGGTAATTGGTTGCACCAGATCTTATTTAGAGGTTTTCATTGCAATGGGGGTGAATACATATGCACGCACCACTTTTCTTTTTTTCTTTTTTTCTTTCTTTATTGAAACAAGTTTAACCTCTAGCGACGAGCAATCCCGTATCCGGGAGCGTAATCATAGCCTCAAGCTCATTACCATAACGCAACGTTTCCTATTCATGAAAATCGCAAATGAAATGAATATATTGAAACACAAGCTTAGCCTTTTGTTAACAACATCGTCATCTCAGATTTTCAAAATATGCTTTTCAACCAAAGCTACACAAGCATTTGTGTAAGAGTATTGATAGCCTAGCATAGCATTAAGCCTAGCATTCAGCAGGCAACATTTTCACAAAAACAAGAAAAGCATTCAAATAAAATCATTTACCTTTGAAGAACTTCGGATGTTTTCAATGACGAGACTCTTAGTTAGATAGCAAATATTCATTTTTTCCCAAAAAATAATATTGACAGAAACATGGCAAATGTTGTTTAGAATCAATCCTCAAGGTGTTTTTCACTAATCTATCAGTGATGGCAGCTGGCTTCTCAACAGAAGCAAACGGAAAAATACTGCAGCTGGAGATTACGCAATAATTGCAACGGAGGACACCAAGCGACCACCTGGTAGATTTAGTCTCTTATGGTCAATCTTCCAATGATATGCCTACAAATACGTCACAATGCTGTAGACACCTTGGGGAAAACGTAAGCTGACTCCTAGCTCCTTCACAGCCATATAAGGAGTCATTGGAATGAGGCGGTTTTAAAAAATGCGGCACTTCCTGGTTGGATTGTTATCTGGGTTTCGCCTGTAACATCAGTTCTGTGGCACTCACAGACAATATCTTTGCAGTTTTGGAAACGTCAGAGTGTTTTCTTTCCAAAGCTGTCAATTATATGCATAGTCGAGCATCTTTTCGTGACAAAATATCTTGTTTAAAACGGGAACGTTTTTCATCCATTCATCGAAGAAGTTAAAAAAATCACTTCACTAATTTGGACTATTTTGTGTATGTCAATTCATGAAATCCAAATAAAAACCCATTCAAATTTCAGGTTGTAATGCAACAAAATAGGAAAAAAGCCAAGGGGGATGAATACTTTTGCAAGGTACAGGTGTTGCCAGGTCCGGAGGACATGAGAACATAATTAGCAGAGGTCCTTGAAAGCTTTTCTGAACAGCACATTCTTGACTTGTGCCTTAGAGGACAGAGACACAGCAGCCCTAATAGTGTCTGAAAGTGCGTTCCACAGCCGCCGAGCTGCGCAACTGAAAGCCTTGTCGAAAGCCCTGTCGGCCATAGTCTGCTGCAGGGAGACGGACCTGGAGGAGCGATGGGTGCGTGTGTGGCAGGAGGATAGAATGAGGTCAGACAGGTGGACTGGAGTGATCTGCTCGCTAGGGAAGGTGTGGGTGAGGACACGAGCATTACAGTTCTGGATATATTGTAGCCTGTTTAAGCACTTGGCAGAGGCACCAACAAAAAGTGCGTTAACAATAGTCCAGACGGGATAAAATAAATGCATGGCTGAGCTGCTCAGCTGCAGGTTGTGATAGCATAGGTCGTAACCTGGCAATGTTCCGCAGATGGAAACATTTTGGCTTTGGTCATACTCTTGATGTGGGCCTCAAACAAGAGATGACTGTCAAATATCACGCCCAGGTTGCGAACCTCACTGGAGGGGAGGACCTTGACAGCATCAATATTTAAACTGTAGCTGCTGATGTTGTTTATGATGGCGTGAGTGCCAATCAGGACGTCCTCTGTCTTTTTGCTGTTTAACTGCAGGAAAATCAACTTCATCCACTCTTTTATGTCCTGCAGGCAGCTGACCAGGAGTGCAGTGGGATTGGCGAATGTCAGTGTTTGTGGAGACGTTCAGCTCACTGTCGTCAGCATAAAAGTGAAAGCCCAGTCCATATTTCCTCAAGATGTTTCCTAGTGACAGCATGTAGATACAAAAAAGTAGTGTCCCAATGGACAATGTCTGACAGGCCCAGGAGCTTCTCTATGCTGACCAACAGGATAGAGTGGCTGACCGTGTCAAATGCTGCAGAGGATACTGGCAGCCCCAGAGTCAGCATTCATTAGGAGGTCATTGGTGACCCTTACCAGGGCAGTCTCTGCTGTGTCTAGCTCTGAAACCTGACTGGAAGGGCTCAAGTAGGTTCTGAATTGCAAGATGGTTTTGGAGCACGTTCAAGAGGCTTACTCAGGAAGGGCAGGTTGGAAATAGGCCTGTAGTTTTTGTCAGTGTCAGATCCAGGCTTTTTAAGTATCGGTGTCACTGCTGCCTAAGGAACTTGTTGATAATATCTGTGAAAAAAGGCTCCAGAGCAGGTAAGCAGGTCTTGACAAGGGAGCTAGGAATAGGGTCACGTAAGCAAGTGGTGGGCCTCAGTGTCCTAACCAGCTTGGTTACATCAGCTGCAGAACCTTGACTCAGGGAGCGCAGGACTGGGTAACTCAACTACCGGGGCTGGAGAAGACAGAATGGTGTAATTGATGTTTCCAATTTATCTTTGGAAGAAGCACAGGTATTGATTGCACCATTCTGGGGAGGCTGAGGTAGCATGCTTGCTCACAATAGAGAACAGCACCCAGGATTTACCACTAGGGCTGTGGAGAGAAAATCAAGAAAATAACTGCCGGTCTCACAGTAATTGACCGTTAAAGAGCCTTTTGGTCCTAGACATGGCGCTCCAGAAGCGCTTGCCGTGCAGTACCAGAGAAAACGGTCTAACTTCGGTGACTGGAGTCTCTGACATTTTTATGGGCTTTCCTCTGACACCGCCTATTATATAGGTCCTGGATGACAGGAAGCTTGGCCCCAGTGATGTACTGGGCCGTACGCACTACCCTCTGTAGCGCCTTACAGTCAGATGCCGAGCAGTTGCCATACCAGGCGGTGATGCAACTGGTCAGGATGCTCTCGATGGTGCAGCTGTATAACCTTTTGAGGATCTGGGGACCCAAAATATCTTATATGACAATGTCTTGTCATTGTCGGTGATCAGGCCTACCACTGTTGTGTTGTCATCTAACTTAACGTAGCTGATAGCGGAGCAGGAAGGCGCGATTAATGTGTGTGTTACACGGAACACAAACCGGCTGCGAGCGTCAGCCATCGTGCGCACATTTATTTTGTCCCCTTACACCAAACGCTATCATGACACGCAGGTTAAAATATAAAAACAAACTCTGAACCAATTACATTCATTTGGGGACAAGTCGAAAATAATTTAAACATTTATGGAAATTTAGCTAGTTAGCTTGCACCTGCTAGCTAATTTGTCCTATTTAGCTAGCTTGCTGTTGCTAGCTAATTTGTCCTGGAATATAAACATTGAGTTGTTATTTTACCTGAAATGCACAAGGTCCTCTACTCTGACAATTAATTCACACATAAAACAATCATTCATAGTCATCTCTCCTCTTTCCAGGCTTTTTCATCTTTGAACTAATATGGTGATTGGCATCTAAACTTTCATAGTATTACTACGATGACCGGCAACACAGTTCGTCTTTCAATCACCCACGTGGGTACCTGCTTCTATAAACCAATGAGGAGATGTGAGAGGCAGGACTTGCACCGCGATCTGCGTCAGAAATAGAAAGGACTTATATTTTAGCCCTTGGCAACGCAGACGCTCGTTGACGCATGTGAGCAGTGTGGGTGCAATAATTTAATAACAGATTTCTTAATTTATTTTGCAACGCTCGCGCACGCAACGTGAGTGGTGTGGTCAGCCTATTAGTGTACCAAACACTGCCCGCGGCCAGTGACGGACTTCTCCATCACACAATTACACAGCGTTGTACGAGATCTTCAGTTTCTTGGCAATTTCACAGCCTTCATTTATCATTACAAAAATAGACTGACGAGTTTCAGAAGAAAGTACTTTGTTACTGGCCGTGTTGAGCCCGAATTCGAACCCACGAATGCTAATGCTCCAGATACTCAACTAGTCTAAAGAAGGCCAGTTTTATTGCTTCTTTAATCAGAACAACAGTTTTCAGCTGTGCTAACGTAGTTGCAAATAGGTTTTCTAATAAATAATTAGCCTTTTCAAATGATAAACTTGGATTAGCTAACACAACATGCCATTGGAACACAGGAGTGATGGTTGCTGATAATGGGCCTCTTTACACCTATGAAGATATTCCATTAAAAAAAGAATCTGGCGTTTACAGCTACAATAGTCATTTACAACATTAACAATGTCTACACTGTATTTCTGATCAATTTGATGTTATTTTAATGGACAAAAAAAATGTGATTTTCTTTCAAAAAGAAGGACATTTCTAAGTGACCCCAAACTTTTAAATATGTTTTATTTTTTTTGGAGACTAATTCCAATTCTTAGAAAAGACTGATCTAATGACTTTTCTTAGGAAAGTAACATTTTGTAATATTTTTAAATGTAACCTTTTTTAACCAGGCAAGTCAGTTAATGAAGAACAAATTCTTATTTACAATGACGGCCTACCCCGGCCAAGCCCGGGCGACGCTGGGCCAATTGCAAATGCAGTTGAATCTGCTGGCTTCACACCACAACATCAACATCACTCTAATCACAGTCAGAAGACAGTTGAAGAAACTTGAGTGGACTTATGAAAATGCTCTGTAATATATATATTTGATTTAACCTTTATCTAACTAGGAAAGTCAGTCAAGAACAAATTCATATTTAGAATGACGGCCTACCCCGGCAAAACCCAGATGACTCTGGGACAATTGTGCACCGCCCTATGGGACTCCCAATCATGGCCGGATGTGATACAGCCTGGATTAGAACTAAGGGCTGTAGTGACTCCTCTTGCACTGAGATGCAGTGCCTTAGACAACTGTGCCATGTTCCCCTTTGGCCCTGGGCTGACTGTAACCCAACATCACCCCCACTTGCCCTTGTACCCCTTGTACAAGGTACAACCCTTTGACCTAACTCTTAGTTCCTGACACATCCCAGTCCTCAAGCCTGTATTCCACTTCTAAGGTTTGGTCTGTATATTCTTCTCCTTCGGCTAAGGTATAGAGCTTCACTTTACAGGATTGGTAATCAAACACATAACACCATATTTGTCCATTAGAGATAACTACTTGATCTCTTAGTACCTTTATGGTTGGTATCTGGGTTCTGCAAAAAAAAAAAAAAAAGTTTTTTTGGAGCATCATATATTTCTGATTTAAACTAAACCCCTTTTCCATGTTGTGGCCAGGGTCCTACCTCCAATGTCATGGTCATCAGATGCGCGTCAGTAAGTAACAACTCCATGTTTAATTTTTTTCTGTGGTTTATCTCTCTTTTGGTTTCTTCTCTCTCGTAGTGCTAAGACTCACAGGACTACCCGGAAAGGGCTTTTTCCTGTTAATTCTACAAGGGGTCACAACTCACTAAATAGCATTTCCACAAGTTCACTACAAAAGTTCCTACTCAGGCCTCCTGGGAAATTACATTTTACTTCAAACACATTTCTTTAAGTTCAACAAGGTCACTTCACTACACATCACATGAATCACCAGGCCATTACTTTTAACTTCAAACACATTTTAAAAGTTCAACAAGTTCAAACTCTTAAAGATATCCTGAGAGGATGTCACTTAGAGGTCAACAATTTCAACCGTCAAACATATTTTTTACTTCAAAGAAACAGGTGCACTATCAAGTTACCTAATGACACACTAAATATTGTGAGAACATCCAGAGAGGATGTCATTAAGAGATCAACGAGAGGACAACCTAAGGATACAGCAATACACATCAACCCCTTTCTGACAGCAACCGTTCACTATATTCTCTCTCACTGGCATCCTGGATCCACTTCCAATCTAAACTGTCGTAAACCATTGTGTCAGAAATATCTCAAGTATGGATGGAATGTGTTGCCCAACTTGCCTGCTTCTTAATAAATTGAATCCAATTTTTATACAACTGAACCAATTGAAATGATCAACTTTTCAGGTATTTACAAGGCATGTCATTAACTATTTTATGTCCTGCATAGTTCTGTGTCGAAACAATCAAATCCGTTTCAGAAGCATGGTCAGCGCAATGTGCAATGCATTGGCATAGGCATACAGCTACACAGACTATGATTTCCAGACATTTCAAATATACACTGTGCTGCTCGACGTGTTGTGTATAAGTTGTCATGAGACCGCATCTTATCAGCTTCTTATTGTGCCAAAGATTGACACACCCTTACTGTGCAGCAGATCATGACACATCATCTCCCTCCACCCAGTTCAAAACTAAAGATCATGACAATGTTCTACAAGAAAAACAAGAAACTACAAGCGATCAATGTGCACAAGGGTAATTAATAATTACGTTTTTTTGTTACAGTGTGACATTTATTTAGATTGTTGCTTTAGGTATGGTTTATCCTACAGTGAGTTGAATATGATTTTAGAAAATTACATGGGATTAATTGCTCAAAATATGTTATAGGCACTAAAGTACATTTTCTTGCCAAGATTAAAAATACATGATGGTTGCCTTGAGGAAGTGTGACACCTACTTTGATACCCAACATCCAAAATGGGTTTTATATAGAGATTTTCTATAATTAAAATTGTATCTAGCGCCAAGTGCAGCGTAGATAAACCCAAGCGCCTGTCAGGCTATCATACAAAACAGCTGACAGGTTTAAGTCAATTTGCTGGAGGGCTAAACAGCAGTATTAGCAGAGTGCATAACAACAAGTAGTTTCCAGACACATTCGTCAAATTTTAATCCACAGTGGGGCTCACACCTTCAAATACCCCCCCATTTCTCACATTCAAAATTTAAAACATAGAAAAACAAACACCAGATCCTGATGTAAGGTGCTGATGTTTAAGAAACTGTTTGTATTCAGACTGAGGAAAAGCAGTTGTCTTCTTCACTGCTGTATATGACCTGTAGGGCTCAAAGGCATAATAAATACACATAATGATGTATGAGTCAACGTCTGTCTCCCAAATAGCACCCTGTTTCCTACTTAGGTTACTGCTTTTGACCAGGGTCCATAGGTCAAAAGCAGTGCACGATATAGGGAATAGGGTGCCATTTGGGACGTATTTAACACTTTACACCAGTTGAACTCGGGGCCACCTCCAGTCCATGCCTAAAGTGATACTGGCCGAGTGTGACAGATTCAATGTACTTCCACTCATCCAGGCAATCATGGGACATGGGTTGCGACATCAGCGAGACAGGAAATTGTATCACCTGCCCCAGGAAATGAACGGTGTGATTGGCCAGTGACATTTGGGTTTTATTCATTAGGCACGAAGCGGAAGAAAACGGACTAAAATTGTGAGTGACTATAGCAGAAAACAGACATGCATGGCGAGTAGCGCATGTTACAGCATTAGCATGTCACCAGGGTCGGGGAGTAACTGATTACATGTAATATGATTACCGAAAGAAACAAGTTTAAGTTTGTTCCACCTGAATGAGTCTGACCACAAGCCAGAGACCACTGTGATGACACACCAAATGGGTTTGATGTATATTTTTGTCTTCAAATGCTTCTTAAAGATGCACTCCGGGATTTTAAGCACTACAAATTTGTAACATTTCACATGAAATGGATGACATAGTACACAATTGGATGACGTAGTACCAAAAAACATACTATTAATATCAGCTGATGCAACACAGTTTCCCTGTATTTCATTGGCGCATGATGTGTGCGATGTGAAATGACAGCACATGTTAAGCTAAAGTGATGGCCCTGTATAGAAATAATTTCCTACTAAATGGGTTCAAGATGACTTCTGAATAATACAGAGGACATTTAACATGCAAGGCTGTACTGTACATGTGCCACGAAGGCTGCTTCAGTGACTGCACAATTGTATGGTGTCCTGCTGAGACTGAGGCTGTCCTAATATTGACACTGTACATTTGTATGGCATTCATTGAAGGCCTTACTATGACATGGACATGATCTTCTTTTCTGCATGACATAGTTCATTTTGATTTGCCCGGCGATCTTGTCTGAGCTATGAACACACAAGCTAGTTCATTCCCTTCACCTTCAAAAGACATGTATATACATTCACCTTCAAATCAAGTGCTCTCTCTCAGAAGATATGCCTGTTTTTTCCAACCATACAAAGTATGTGGACAACCTTCAAATTAGTGGAATCAGCTATTTCAGTCACACCCGTTGCTGACAGGTGTATAAATTCGAGCACACAGCCATGCAATCTCCATAGACAAACATTGATAGTAGAATGGCAATACAGAAGATCTCAGTGACTTTCAAATTGTCAACGTCATAGGATGCCACCTTTCCAACAAGTAAGTTCGTCAACTTTGTGCCCTGTTAGAGCTGCCCCGGTCAACTGTAAGTGCTGTTATTGTGAAGTGGAAACGTCTAGGAGCACAGCCGCAAAATGGTAGGCCACACAAGCTCATAGAATTGGACCGCAGAGTGCTGAAGTGCGTAGAAATCATTTGTCCTTGGTTGAAACACTCAATACAGAGTTCCAAACTGCCTCTGGAAGCAACGTTAGCACAATAACTGTTCCTCGGGAGCTTCATTTAATGGGTTTCCATGGCCGAGCATTCGCACACAAGCCTAAGATCACCATTCGCAATGCCAAGCGTCGGCTGGAGAGGTGTAAAGCTCACCGCCATTGTACTGTGGAGCAGTGAAAACACGTTCTCTATAGGGATAAATCACGCTTCACCATCTGGCAGTCCGAAAGAAGAATCTGGATTTGGCGAATGCCAGGAGAATGCTACCTGCCCGAATGCATAGTGCCAACTGTAAAGATTGGTGGAGGAGGAATAATGGTCTGGGGCTGTTTTTCATGGTTTGGGCCCCTTAGTTCCAGTGAAGCGAAATCTTAAGGCTACAGCATACCAAATGACATTGTAGACGATTCTGTGCTTCCAACTGTGTGGCAACAGTTTGGGGAAGTGCCTTTTCAGATTGGTGTGAAAGAACTTGACTGGCCTGCACAAAGCCTTGACCTCAACCCCATTGGAAAGCCGACTGCAAGCCAGGCCTAATCGCCCAACATCTGGTGGAAAGCCTTCCCAGAAGAGTGGAGGTTTGTATAGCAACAAAGGGGGGCGGGGACCAACTCCATATTTATGCCCATAATTTTGGAATGTGATGTTCGACAAGCAGTTGTCCACATGCATTTAGTAATGTAGTGTATGTCCTGGCTCTGACAGATATAGGAAGGCATTCTGGTGTGTTTAAAAATAATACCCTATGAAGAACAGTAGCTAGAAATGTACTGTGGGCAGTCTTCCTAATATTGAGTTGCACTCCGTTCCACAGGGATACTGGACCATGTTGACTCAAATGCTTCCCCACAGTTGTGTCAAGTTGGCTGGTAGTGGATCTCTACTCCGAATAACTCATTCCATCTCATCCCACAGATGCTCAACTGGATTGAGATATGTTGACTGGGCAGGCCACTGGAGTAAGCTGAATTCACTGTCATGTTCGTGGAACCATTCCTGGACAATTCTAGCCTTGTGGCATGGGGCATTATCCTGCTGAAAAAAATACACTGCTAACATGAAGGGATGCACCTGATTGGCAATGATGTTCAAATATCCTGTGGCATTTAATCATTGCCACACTTTTATCAAATAGCCCTATGTGTGCCATAAACACACTCCACACCATCACACCACCACCACCAGCCTGCAATGATGACATGCGGTATGATGAACTCATGTGATTTTCTCCATACCGTAGTCCTCCCATCAGTGGGAAACAGCAAATACCGGTATTCATCAGACCAGGCAATGTTTTTCCAATTCTCCAATGTTTTCGTTCCTTGTTTTTTTGCTGGAAGTAGTGGGAATATGTAAGGTTGACAGCTGCCATATCCCATTCATGTCACGGTACGATGAGTTGTGCATTCTTTTATGGGTCTTTGGGCACCAATGTTGTACTGGACCACTAGCCTGCTGTTGGCTGGATGTCCTTCGGGTGGTGGACCATTCTTCATTCACACACGGAAAACGGTTGAGCATGAAAAACCCAGCAGCGTTACAGTTCTTGACACACTCAAACCGATGTGCCTGGCACCTGCTACCATACTCCGTTCAAAGGCATTTAAATATTTTTGGCACACATACACAATCCATGAATCAATTGTGTCTTAAAATCCTTCTTTAACTTGTATCCTCCCCTTCATCTACACTGATTGAAGTGGATTTAAAGGGAAATTTCACCATTGCTTTGCCATGGCATATAGTCAATTTTATATTAACCAAACAGGGGCAGGTAAAAGGCAGGTCAAGGGCAGGCAGAAGTCAATAATCCAGATAGGTGGGCCAAAAGGTACAGGACGGCAGGCAGGCTCAGGTTCAGGGCAGGCAAAGGTCAGTAATTTAGAAAGGTGGGGCAAAGGTATAGGAAGGCAAGCAGGCTCAGGGCAGGCAGAATGGGGCAAGGGGCAAAAAAGGGGTGTATCCTTGAAATGTTGTTAACAACCTCTTATTTTTGTCATACAATCACAATTATCCAAGCTAGAGCTAGCACATTTTCATTCCAAATGGTAGAATCAGGAAATGTTGACTTCCTGTGTATTCCTCTGCTCATGGTGAACCACAGTCTGTCATTCATAGCGAATGCAGATACCGCCTGCTAAGGTAGATGGGGCGTGCCCACAACCGTGGATGATGGCATTGTGTACTTCTATCAAACACACAGCAATCTCAGAACTTTTGCAGGGACATTTTGTTTTTCACTAACATTTGTCATCATGCCTGTGTTGTGTTCTGTGCATGGCTGTGCTAATTACAAACAAGTGTGAAAATCTGTTTTCTTTCACCATTCTACTTACCAAATATTTATCCCGATGCTGCCAGTGGAATGATGTGCCTTACGGTGACCAAAGATTATTAGAGGGAATTTCAGGCTGAACTGAAAATCAAGAGCTGAGAAGTGATGCGGTACTAGCAAGCTAACGTTAGCAAATGAGAGTAACTCAATATGGTAGCCATCTATTCCACCCTTGTATGGAAAACACTCCGTTACGAAAAATAGAATTGTCATTATAGCTAACATTCTCTGTTTGTGTCTTGATAGCAATGATGAATTTGTATAAATCTATGGTTGGTTAGTTGGTTCTCAGCTTGCTAGCAATCTTGCTGCCAATTTAGTGACGCTAGTTAGCTAACAGCAAGCAAAGCTATCCAGTCTAATATAAAGATCAATACAATTTGTGGGGTGGTTAAATTGTGTATTGTTGTGTGTTTTGTTGTAGATGGTTTCAAGGTGTGCTTCCAACCCCTAGCTCTGCACAAGGTGAAGGTAAATTGGCAAAAATATTTACAAGCTGAAGGTTAACATAGCTAACTGTACAGTAAGCATGGCATAAACATGAATTGGATAGTGTTTGTCTGGTTTGTGTTTGTGTTATGGGGTTACAGGTGGTTATAGGTAGCCTGAGGACCACAGAATATCTTCCAGATCATGTTATAAATTTAGTCTAGCCCACTTCTCTTTTGACCTCTTTGTGAAACTCAGGTTAAGTGGAGTCATTCCACAGTGCCCTGCTGAAAAATAGCCCCAAATTGGCAGCATTTTGGATACATGAGCATAAGGGAGCAGACACACCTTGCGGTTATGGAGCACAACACGATTGTGATACAGAAACCAGCAAGGGACACTGAAAGTTATAAAATCAAGACTACAACAGTAATGACACAATCACCTCATTCTTTTATTCTCAAAAAACAATACAAAGACATGGCAACAAAAATCCCCTGCAAATGGATACTATTGACAAGATTGATCTGTCAAAGTCAATGGGCTGGGGCAGATTTACAGACAGTACTTTAAGATAAGGGACAGGGTTTTGGTAGGGCAGGGTTGTGCTTAGATGGTAAATGTATTGTTGTGTATGAGACTGATTGAGGTGACATTTCTCCTCAATCTCCCAAACACAACAATTCATAATGTTTTAGATTTTTCACAACTCCCAGCAGCTCCTAATGCCCCTCATTGTCCCTAAACAATACGCTAGCCGGTCCTGTTACCAACAAAGGCGCGTTGCTCTACGTCCCGTACACAAAAAGTGTAACATGCTAACACCACAACCATGTCAGCATAAGCAAATCTTCTGCAAGAGGACCAAACAGTTGGTGGTTAAGAAGCCTTACACCATTTTTGGCAGAGTCTTATCCAGCTGGCTATTCACCACATACAGGAAAAGACCATTTGCCATGAGCACAAAAGCCTCTGCTTCCCCAGCCCATCATGCCAAACACCATTGCCAGTGTACCGAAGCCAGATAAAGGACAATGCATGCATTTACACAGGCAGCTCTGACATTATTTTTACTAACTGGTCTTTTGACTTTTGACTTTTGAATCATATCAGTTCTGAAAAAATTCTGATGTGAATATATATGTGATTAAGACCAATTAATGGAAAAAAAAGATCAGAAATAGGCTGCTTGTGTAAACGCAGGCAGTGTTGCTCAGCACAGGACCATGTAGAACAGGGGTCTCCAACCCTGTTCCTGGAGAATCACCCTCCTGTAGGTTTCTGGTCCAACCTCAGTTGTAACTAACTTCGTTCAGCTTATCAAACAGCTAATTATTAGAATCAGGTGTGCTAAATTAGGGTTGGAGTGCAAACCTATAGGACTGTAGCTCTCCAGGAACGGGGTTGGAGAGCTCCCATCTAGAAACACCATAAAATAAATATGGATATTTTCTATCAATCTTTGATATTTGTCTGCATTTGTGGATTCACAGAATATATTTATATAAGCTGCACAGGGCTCGGTATCATAAAACAGATGATAGACATTAAAATATCCAAATAATGTTTATTTGTCAAAATCTAAAGTGCAGGGGAGTTTACACTATTTTAATGCTAACTGAAGAGAACTTGGTATTCAGCAAGAATATTGGTAAAAGTAACAAAACATAAAAATTGGATGATCAAATCAAACTTTATTTGTCACATGCGCAGAATACAACAAGTGAAGACCTTACCGTGAAATACTTACTTACAAGCCCTTAACCAACAGTGAAGTTCAACAAGGGTTAAGAAAATATTTACCAAATAAACTAAAGTAAAAAATAATAAAATGTAACACAGTAAAATAACAATAACGAGGCTATATACAGGGGGTACCGGTACCGAGTCAGTGTGCGGGAGTACAGGTTAGATGTAATTTGTACATGTAGATAGGGGTGAAATGACTATGCATAGATAATAAACAGTGAATAGCAGCAGTGTATAAAACAAATGGAGGAGGTGGGGTCATTGTAATAGTCTGATGATGATGGAATCCTATCTTGTATGTAACTTTGTGAGATTGAAATGCGTCCATGGTCATAAACAATGTCAACCCTTTTCAAGTATTATACCTAGCTAGCTAGTAAAATTAGTTACAGTTGCTGATGTTACATGTTTGCTTGCAAGTTACAATTGCATAACAAGTTAGCAGGCGCCAGGCTAAGTAGCTAGCTAGCCATGTGCTAATGTTTGCTGGTAAACCTAGCTTTAGGTGGCTGTTTGCAACATTGTAGCTTGCTATTCAGTAGCCATATCTACAACTAACAAGAGAAGAGGTTTTACAATTGAGATACAAAAGATCTCTGATTGTAAAACCTCTTCTATTTTTAATATGAACTATGGCTAACAGGAGTTATTAGGTAACTTAGCTAGGTAGCTACCTATCTAAGTTAGAAAAACATAACAATTATTTGATTCCCTGCCACTGTAACACAGTAGTATGCTAGCCAGCGTACACAATATGTGTTTCAGGAGATACATTACATTTAGCTAGCTAGCTAGGTGGTTTGCAGTAAAAATTACTTACTTAGCTAGGCACTGTATTTGTCATCTGTCCTCATGGGGCTGGCATCGGTTGTGAGCTTCTAACGTTAGCTAAATCCAAATTTTTGTTTCAAATCGTCTTCGCTATTCTGGTTGAAACATGTATGGTTGCCTGTCACCATTGAGCTAATAGAACATAAAAAATGAAAGGAATCACTTGCAGCCATTGCTTCTGGTCAGTACTTTCAGTTTTGTCCAAAGGGTTGTGTTGTTAGTGTCCGCCTCCTTCTTAAAAAAGCCCGCCTTGGGGGAGGGACGGGGTCCAGAGCACGAAGCAATGCCCAAAACAAGTTGTAGTCTTTCAGAGACTGTAAAAAAATGTGTCAGCTTATATTTTTAACAGTAAATCTTCTATAGGAAATACGCTGAAAGACGTCTAATGGCTCTATTGAAGGACAACCATATCTACATGCAAAAAACATATACTGCAATCAGTATAATGTAGAGCCTTCGCAAAATGCCACAAGGCAGGACTACATTTATTTTTAGATATCGTATTCCCCATCAATACACTGGAAGCCATCATAGGGTGTATCATTCAGCTCGTGAAGGCCAGACCTGCCTTCCTCCTGGGCAATTATGTGTGAAACACATCTCACTGTCCTAGAAAGGCCTCGGACATGATGAAAAGGGTGTCATGGAAAGAGCAAGTGTCCCTAATGTTTTGTACACATTATATTTGCTGTAACAATATAAATATGGCCACATATTCTGGTTTGGTCACAGGAGTAGGGTGAATGTGTACACGTTGGCCCTAAGGCCTAAACTGCAATCAGGAAACATGGTTCATCACATTAGAACTGCAGACATGCGCGCTGTCTATCTGTCCGTCTGTCTGTCTCTCTAATGTTTTGTACACTCAGTGTACAGTATATCTGCTGTAACAATATACATATGGCCACACATTCTGTATTGGTCACAGGAGTAGGGTGAAGTTGCCCCTAGAAGCTGATCGTGAGTCAGTTTTGCATTTCCCTCCCCCCAAAAAAGCTGACGCAAGATCAGTGTCTAGGGACAACTTCACTCTAATCGTGCAAAGGTTAGGATTGGGTGAGGGGAAGCGGATCGTAGATCTGTACCTAGGAGAAACTTCACCCCGGAGCTTGGTCACGGCTGTATTTTCTCTGACAGGATAATTCCAACCTGAGCCTTTGGATGGTGCCAGAGCATTGCTAATGTTTCATATTGCTGTGGCTGTAGAAATGGTTGAAAAAGCTCTAACATTATTTTTAATGCGGAGGCCATTTTGGAAGGTGCCTTATTGAACCATAATAGTATTTTTAACTTTTTATTTAGCTTTTAAAGGAATACTACCAGGTGAATCATTTTGCATGATACCTCAGGGCAGGTTTTTGCTCTACTGAAATGGCTTTATCTTGAAAACTTAACTGCTGAGATACACAATTTTGGGGGATTGTATCGAAGTCCACTGGGGCATACCTGTTAGTACCTGCATGTATTATTTTGTTGGCAGTGCCCCTTATTGTGAAACCCATAGCCAATACCTTTTCTTTAACAATCATTTGGGATTATTCCTAAATTATCAAAAGCAGCTCATGTACTTACTTTTCACAATGACGGGAACCCTAGTGACCTAAACAACTATCAAACATTGTGTTTTGCCAAAATATTTGAATTAATAAACTCTAAACTTCACTCCTTCTTAGGAGGCATTTACTGTAGTTTTTTACGAGCAACATACATGGAACGCATTTCAGTATACCCCACAATTAGACACATTAGTGCCCTTCGGGCATTTCAGGGTATGTGTAAATGACCAGCTCACAGAGAAATGTATGTGTTTTTTATAATTGTATATTTATTTTTCTCATGTTCCCGCCTTTTACTGTTATAATTGTGTTAATTCCTTGTTATGTACCTTGCATTTTTTTGCTGCATTTTTGTGAATCAGGTCTCCCTTGTAAAAGAGACATCGGTCTAATTAGGATTTCCCTGTATGAATAAAGATGTTTTTAAACAACAACAGTGGACTAATTAACAAAATACTAAAATATTGGTGTTGAGTGACGTATTCCTTAAACAGTATCCACATCTGCACACCTTCAACCCACTGGTAATCCTTCAAACCCGTATAAGACTTTCATGTGTTGGAAATAAGTATATTTTTCAACCATACTGTAATCTTATGTTAGATATCCAAACATAATATTCTCATTGACCATTATGTGTGCAGCATCAGATGACAGGGCACTGAGTTATCCTATAGCTAGGGCCTTGGGTATTTCCTCATCAAATCATGTGGTCAGGAAAACCTCAGGGTAGTACTGAGGAATGAAGTGATGCATTAACGCAAATTCTGGTTAAGCTTTAGCATCAATTTAGACTAGTGAAGAAAACAGTTGATTTTATCTGAAACCATATTGGAAAGCATCCATCTAACAATCGGTTATCTTCCTCTCCAACTCACTCAATGATTGACTTGATTATGGCATGAAAGTAATTTTCTTGTGCTCCATTTTGTCAAGACACACTGTTCTCTTCCTTTGCTCTTTTGACTCTGACAACAGAAAACTGCCTTGGCTGTTACATTAATTTGCCCTAAGTAAGACAAAGCGTGAAATTGGAGGAAGAAGAAAACAAAGGAAGACAAACGAGACGTGAACCAATCAGACACGTCTTGGAGGTTTGCTAATGTTGCCGGTGTTATGCTGTGCATTTTATATGCTTTTGTTTTGTGATCTGCTCAGCATTTGTCATGCACATCACAAAGAGAAATGGGTTGGAAGTGTCTCATCTTAAAGGCACATGTGTCTTCGAACCGCAATCAGAGGCATATGACACTCTCGTAGATTCTAGGAAACTTGGTCCATCAAATTAGAATGGAGTGTGCATGCCTGCATGGGTCTGTAGATGCAGCACCTCTATGTATAGACATAGGTATGTGTACACTTTGGCCCTAAGGCCTGAACTGCAGTCAGGAAAAACTGCCAGCCAGCCAGCCAGCCAGCCAGCCAGCCAGCCAGCCAGCCAGCCTGCCAGCCTGCCAGCCTGCCTGCCTGCCTGCCTGCCTGCCTGCCTGCCTGCAGCAGCACCTGAAAATGCAGCATGCCTGCAGCACCTGAAAATGCAGCACTTTTATGAGAGAGAGGTGAGGCAGACAATGCCATTCCTGTGTGTGTGAATGTGTTTACATGCCTTTGTACGTTTGTGTTTCAATTTGACTGTCTGTAACTGTACATGTAGTACCTTGATATATGCAGAATAAATTGTCATGATTGTCACATTGTTGTATTACGAATGACAACAACAATGAACCTTTATCTAAATGGCCATATGGGGCCCAGAGAAAAAAATTAGATCTTGGAATTACAGGAGTATCTATGACTATCAAGTAATACAAAAGCAGGGAAGAGAGAAAGAAATAACTAACGGAATAACAAAAGAACAAAAGAAAGGAGTCAGGGGTAATATCGTTTTTCATCTCTCAAAACATACTTAGATTGATTGGTGTGTTTGTTTGGTGCTGGTGAGCTGGCTGTGAATGTAACTAAGGGGAAGCTGTTGCTATGGTAAACATGTAGTCCACCCAAAAATCACAAAGTACCTGCAGTGTATGAGTGGAAATCCAATGCAACATAGATCTGCCTTAGCAAAAGATGAAGAAACTAGTAATGGGCATTATCTTAATTAGATGTTAATAGCATCTCTCTCCAGCTTTAAAAGCAAATATTTCAGTGCACAAACCAGTCAGTGCATGTTTTTTTAATGGTCCAGGCAGAGGTGATGGACAGATACTGTAGGGGCTTTAAAGACCATGCTGAAAGTTAGAATATATACCCCTTGTAAAAAAAATGTGTGAAGCACGTGAGCTAGTAAGCAGTGCCCCTTCAAGTGCGTAACGTAGCCTGTGATTTTGCCTGTGACATTCGTTCAGGTGAAGACTCTGACCAGGGACAACAACTGAAGAAGAAGCCAGTTCTACAAACAAGTAGATATTAGTCCTCGGCCTGAAGTACAACTTTTCACTGTGGAAGAGGCTGTATTTATGTTGGTTGGGGATTTGGACAGATCCTTGCACTTTGAAAACGATGATGTTGAGAGAAATAAGTAAACAGCAGATCGACAGTAATTTGACTTCTTACCATCTATGAAAAGTAATCTGTCCATGGTTCTTGAAGTGTGTATACCCTAAATACTGTAGCCTTTATGGTTATAATCTGACCCATCTATGGACATATTAATGTACATATTTTTGTGTACTCTATCCTGTCTGACTATCCATCAGTCTGACATACACTACATGACCAAAAGTATGTGGACACCTGCTCATTGAAAATCATGCGTATTAATATGCAGTGGTGGAAAAAGTACTCAATTGTCATACTTGAGTATAAGGAAAGACACATTTGAAAAAAGTGAAATTCACCCAGTAAAATACTACTTGAGTAAAAGTCTGAAAGTATTTGGTTTTAAATATACTTAAGAGTCAAAAGTAAATGGAATTGCTCAAATGTACTTAACTATCAAAAGTAAAAGTAAAAGTAGAAATCATTTAGAATTCCTTATATTAAGCAAACTATTGACGGTGTGGCGTACAGCAGGTCAGCCACCAGGGGGAGACTCGTCCAGATTGCTGGCCCCGTTCCTCTCTGGGAATGCCCAAAAGGCGTATTGGGACCTGAACGATGAACAGGCGGATAACTACGACGGACTCAAACTGGAGATACTCAGCCGCTACAGATACAGCCTGGCCCATCTGGCTCAGCTATTCCACAACTGGAGGTTTGTAGCCGATACATCCCCCTGAGCCCAGATGAGCGATCTAGGAGGTTTTTTGAGTGTGGCTGGTGCCCGATGGCACATTGCCTGGAATTGCCCAGCTCGAGAGGAGTCGATGTCATCAGCAAGCCCCGGAGGCGAGGTGGGTCACGCAGTGAACTACGTCAGCTCCTGTTGGGCACACCACGAATCAACTGCATCCATGGTCCCGGTGAAGGTTGATGGACACGACACAGAAGCTCTATTGGTACTCCGGCATTATGGTTAACTTCGTAACCATGAGCCTGCTGAACCAGGAGACCAAACGTGGTAGGGAGATGTCCATTTCCTGTGTTTACGGGGACACAAAGTGGTATCCAACCGTATGGGCCAACATTGTGACGCCACAAGGGAACTGCCAGATGATGTTTGGTGCAGTACCAGAGTTGCCGGTACCTCTCCTAGTGGGATGAGATTGTCCACTGTTCGTGGCCCTGTGGGGGCACAAGCTGAGGAAGAAGGTATGCGCCGTCTGAAGACAAGAGCGAGGGCAACCTATAGCCTGTGTGGCCTGGAAACAAGCGGTTGACCAACCGGAGGGGGTGCCGGAATCCGACCCCACGGGAGGGAAGAGCCCAGCGTCCCCCTCCTCTATTTCAAGGGGCCAGTTGAGACACCACCTGGGGGCCAACTGAGTGGACAATTCGGGACGGCCCAGTGGGAGGACCCTAACTTGAAAGCCGCCGCAGCCCATGTGATAGCGGTAGTTGGACAGCTACTTCCTGGCGACATCCCCATTTCCAAATCAAGAATAACCTTTTGTATCAGGTGTTGCGCCAACAGGGGTAACTTTGAGAGGTATTGTTGTTGCCCCGATGGTACGTGGGAACTGTTCTTCAGCTGGCCCACACCCACCTGTTAGGGGCGCACCGGAGAATCAAGAAGACCCGGGAACGTATCGCCTCCCGGTTCTACTGGCCCAGGATGAGGAGGGCTGTGGAAGACTACTGTTGCAGCTACCCAGAGTGTCAAATTACTGCCCCAAAGGCACATTTCCGAAACCCACTGGCCCCCTAACAATCCTCTGGGTTCCCTTTGAACGCATAGCCATGGACATAGTGGGACCCCTGGTAAAAACAGCACAAGGACACCGGTACGTCCTGGTAATCATAGACTATGCCAACTAGTATCCCGAGGCCATTCCACTACGGGCGGAGGTATCCAAGGGAATCGGCCGGGAGCTGTTCCACCTCTTTAGCTGGGTGGGCATCCCGAACGAGATCCTGACAGACCAAGGTACTGAGTTTATGTCCCGCCTAATGAAAGATTTGTGTGCTCTCCTGCAGATCAAGCAGATCCTGACCTCCGTCTTTCACCCGCAGATGGATGGGTTCGTCGAGCGGTTCAATAAAACGCTCAAACTTACGCAGCATGGTAAAGCACGTGGAGACGACGAGGGAGCGGATGACAGTCATATAGCCAGTCATGAGGGAACGTATGGAGAAGGCCCAACGCGCCCAAGCCTACAATCGGGGAGCCCAGCCCTGAGAATTCCAGGTGGGAGACAGGGTGTTGGTCTTGATCCTCACGGCCGAAAGTAAGTTCCTGGCACGAGGTGTTTGAGAAGCTGGGACCTGTCAATTACTGCGTACGGCAGCCCGGGAGACGGAAACCCCAACCGATTTACCACGTGAACCTGTTGAAGAAATGGCACAAGAGGACAGCCTTGGCCGTGTTATGGTCGGGATCCAGGACGCCAACGGTACCAGTGGTGGTCCCGAGCAATGAGGACCTCGACCCGGCACAGAAGCAAGAGCTCAAGGAACTCGTCGATCGGAACACGGCGGTGTTCTCCGAGAAACCGTGCCGCACGACCCTCATTGAACACCACATCCATACCCGGCCCGGGGAAATGGTACGAAAGAGGCCACATCAGATTCAGGAGGCCCGAAGGAAGGCAGTGAAACAGGAAGTGGGGGCTATGCTGAGAATGGGGGTCATTGAAGAGTTTCACAGTGCATGGTGCAGCCCCATTGTGTTGGTGCCCAAATCGGACGGTAGCCTGCAATTCTGTAATGATTTCTGGTGTGTGAACAACATTAGCTTGTTCGACGCCTACCCCATGCCGAGGGTGGACGAGCTCATTGACCGATTGGGAAAGGCCCGGTACATCAGCACCCTTGACCTGACCAAAAACTATTGGCAGGTACTGTTGGCAGCCTCCTCCCGGGAGAAGAAGGCTTTTTCGACACCAGACGGATTGTATCAGTACCGGGTGCTCCCGTTTGGTCTCCACGGAGCCCCGCCCACATTCCAGCGACTGATGAACAAAGTATTTCGACCACACCAGCAGTACGCAGCGGCATATTTGGATGATATCATCATCCACAGCCAAGGTTGGGAAGAGCACCTGACACGCCTCCAGGCGGTACTGGATGCGCTCAGACAAGCCGGGTTGACCGCGAACCCCAAGAAATGCAAACTAGGGTTCAAGGAGGTGGAGTACCTGGGGTATTTGCCCCATGAGAGGAAGGTTCACGCGGTACGTGACTGGCCCGTTCCACACACCAAGACACAGGTCAAATCCTTCCTGGGACTGGCAGGATACTATAGCCAGTTTATCCCCAACGTTGTGCCTATAGCTTCCCCCCTCACCGATCTAACCAGGACCCACCTCCCGAAAACAGTGAAATGGACAAACGAGACAGAAGCAGCATTCTGCCACCTGAAGGAAGCGCTGTGCTCCCATCCGATTCTCGTAATGCCCGATTTCCAGGTGCTGATGTTGGTCCAGACAGATGCATGTGACAAGGGACTAGGGGCCGTTCTGTCCCAGCTACACGATGGGGAGGAGCACCCCATCTTGTACATCAGCTGAGTTCTGATATCCAGAGAGAAAAAATACTATATTGTTGAGAAAGAGTTTCTAGCTGTGAAGTGGGCACTAGACACTCAATTATTACCTGTTAGGTACCCACTTCACAATGGTCATGGACCATGCTCCCCACCCTCACCAGGTGGTTCTTGTCCCTTCAACGCTTCTGTTTTTCTGTTGTGCACAGGTCAGGGGCGAAGCATGGAAATGCGGATGCCCTATCGATACGTAGCACTGATGACAGTCCCCTCCCTGTCGCGAGAATTTTCAATCCCAATGATGATAACTAACAATTACAATTACAACTTCTTGCGTCGAGCAATCCCGTATCCGGGAGCGTAATCATAGCCTCAAGCTCATTACCATAACGCAACGTTAACTATTCATGAAAATCGCAAATGAAATAAATATATTCACTCACAAGCTTAGCCTTTTGTTAACAACACTGTCATCTCAGATTTTCTAAATATGCTTTTCAACCATAGCTACACAAGCATTTGTGTTAGAGCATTGATAGCTAGCATAGCATTAAGCCTAGCATTCAGCAGGCAACATTTTCACAAAAACAAGAAAAGCATTCAAAGAAAATCATTTACCTTTGAAGAACTTTGGATGTTTTCAATGAGGAGACTCTCAGTTAGATAGCAAATGTTAATTTTTTCCCAAAATATTATTTGTGTAGAAGAAATCGCTCCGTTTTGTTCATCAGGTTTGGCTAAGAAAAAAACCTGAAAATTCAGTCATTACAACGGCAAACCTTTTTCCAAATTAACTCCATAATATCGACAGAAACATGGCAAACGTTGTTTAGAATCAATCCTCAAGGTGTTTTCACATATCTATTCGATGATAAATCATTTGTGACAGTTAGGTTTCTCCTCGGAAGAAAACAGAAAAATACACGCGGCTGGAGATTACGCAATAATTGCGACGGAGGACACCAAGCGACCACCTTGTATATGTAGTGTAAAATTGTCAATCTTCCAATGATATGCCTACAAATACGTCACAATGCTGTCGACACTATGGGGAAACGACAGAAAGTCTAAGCTCATTCGTGACCCATTCACAGCCATATAAGGACTCATTGAAACACAGCGCCTTCAAAATCTGGGGCACTTCCTGTTTGAAATTTCATCTTGGTTTGGCCTGTAGCATCAGTTCTGTGGCACTCACAGACAATATCTTTGCAGTTTTGGAAACGTCAGAGTGTTTTCTTTCCAAAGCTGTCAATTATATGCATAGTCGAGCATCTTTTCGTGACAAAATATCTTGTTTAAAACGGGAACGTTTTTTCATCCAAAAATTAAAAGAGCGCCCCCTATATACAAGAAGTTAAGCTTTGACCAATCCCCGAGGTTTGTAGGACCCTGGGTTTAATAATAATTAGGCAAAGACTCAGCTTATGCAAAAGGTCCGTAAAGTTTATTCACGAGAACGTTCTAAAGTCCATAATACAAAGACATGCCATTTTATAACTCACCCCCTCCCTACCTACTACACGCACATACACGCACATACAGACACACAAACATTAGCTGGGATGTATCTTTCCCCACAATTCTCACCACTCGTTTATCACTACCAAGCTGGCAGTTCCATCCTCCCGAGATTAGAGGGACCTTGACAGGACTCCCTTTCCTGCTGTAAGTTTCTAAGAGTTCTAATCAGGTCAGGTCATACATACTTTAATTGTTCTCTGTATTCTCCTAGTCCCATGTTTCATGAGCTGAAATAAAAGATTGCAGAAACTTTCTTACTTTTTGCAGAAAAGCTTATTTCTCTCAATGTCACAGTTATCTCAAGTTTTGAGGGAGCGTGCAAATGGAATGATGACTACATGAATGTCCACCAGAGCTGTTGCCAGAGAATTGCAGGTTAATTTCTCTATCATAAGCTGCATCCAACGTCGTTTTAAAGAATTTGGCAGTACGTCCAACCGGCCTCACAACCGGACAGTTGATGAAACTGTGGGTTTGCACAACCAAAATATTTCTGCATAAACTGTCACAAACCATCTAACGGAAGCTCATCTGCGTGCTCGTCATCCTCACCAGGGTCTTGACCTGACTGCAGTTTGGCGTCGTAACTGACTCCAGTGGGTAAAGTGTGCGCTTCACAGATGAATCCCGGTTTCAACGTACCGGGCAGATGTCTGACAGTATGTATGGAGTTGTGTGCGTGAGCTGTTTGCTGATGTCAGCATTGTGAATTGTGGGGTTATGGTATCGGCAGGCATAAGCTACGGACACAGAACACAATTGCATTTTATTGATAGCAATTTTAATGCACAGAGATACAGTAATGAGATCCTGATGCTCATTGTCGTGCCATTCGTCCACTGCCATCACCTGACGTTTCAGCATGATAATGCTATGTTGCAAGGATCTGTACACATTTCCTGGAAACTGAAAATGTCCCAGTTATTCCATGGCCTGCATACACACCAGTCATGTCACCCATTTGGCATGTTTGGGATGCTCTGGTTCGAAGTGTACAACAGTTTGTTCCAGTTCCCCGCCAATATCCAGCAAATTCACACATACATTGAAGAGGAGTGGAATAACATTCCACAGGCCACAATCAACAGCCTGATAAACTCTATTCGAAGGAGATGTTTTGCGCTGCGTGATGCAAATGGTGGTCACACCAGATACTGACTAGTTTTCTAATCTACACCTCTACCTTTTTTAAATTCTGTATTCCCTGTCTTGAAGTTCATAGATTAGGGACCAATTTATTTATTTCAATTGACTAATTTCCTTATATGAACTGTAAAATCTTTGAAATTGTTGCAAGTTGCATTTATATTTTTGTGCAGTGTACTTCGTTCCCCTAACTGTTTATTGATGCATTGTTGACTGAAAAAGTTGACAAGAAAATTACTGTCTTGATTTTATTTAAATAGTGTTTTAGTATAATTTGTCTGAATAGGCTTGTGCACATTTACATGACTGTTTAATTAGTTAGAAAACTTACTGACTGATTAGGATCATTCTTATAATTTTTTGTTAGGGTTATGGCATTTCAGATGGAGAGGGAGTTAGATCACTAGAAAGCAGCTGCATGCAGACCAGGGCCAAAATTTACAAAGCATCTCAGCAGTCGTTTCATCACAGGATTCAATGGTATTACTGTCAATGCTTGTGAACTGAATATTGTATGTTAATTTCCAAATATCAGTGACACTAACAAAATGGTTCAATTGTTCAATAACATGTGCAGTGCATGCTAACATGGCTTTTGTGATGAAAGGTACACAATGCATTCATTTTCATCTCCCCATCAGGTCACTCAGACCCAGCGCCAGGATAGTGACTTAGGGGGCAGTTGAAATCGGTGATGGGCACAATTTTGGGGGGTACTTGTATTGGAATTATATTGAATTATGTTTATATAATCCTATACCACAATAAACTTAACCTCTCTAGTACACGTGGGACGCTAGTGTCCCACCTCGACAACAGCCAGTGAAATTGCAGGGCGCCAAATTCAAAACAACAGAAATGTGATAATTAAAATTCTTCAAACATACAAGTATTATCCACCATTTTAAATATAAACATCTTGTAAATCCAACCACAGTGTCTGATTTTAAAAAGGCTTTACTGCGAAAGCACACCATGCGATTATGTTAGGTCCGCACCTAGTCACAGAAAACCATACAGCCATTTTTCCAGCCAAAGAGAGGAATCACAAAAAGCAGAAATAGAGATCAAATGAATCACTAACCTTTGATGATCTTCATCAGATGGCACTCATAGGACTTCATGTTACACAATACATGTATGTTTTGTTCGATAAAGTTAATATTTATATCCAAAAATCTCAGTTTACATTGGCGCGTTATGGTCAGAAATGCATTGTCTCAAACAAACATCCGGTGAACGTGCAGAGAGCCACATCAAATTACAGAAATACTCATCATAAACATTGATAAACGATACAATTGTTAAACATACGAATAAAGATAAACTTTACCTTAATGCAACCGCTGTGTCACACTTTGCAATTATGTTAGGTCTGCACATAAACCCATACAGCCATTTTCCAGCCAAGGAGAGTGTCACAAAAGTCAGAAATAGCATTAAAATGAATCACTTACCTTTGATGATCTTAATCTGGTGGCACTCCCAGGTCTCCAAGTTAGACACATTTTTTTTTGTTTTGTTTCTATAAAGTCCTTCTTTATGACCAAATACCTCCTTTTTGTTGGTGCGTTTTGTCCAGTAAGTCCAGATGAAAAGTTTTTAAAAAGTACAATAAAAGTTAGTAGAAACATGCCAAATTATGTTTAAAATCAATCCTCCTGTTGATTTTGTCATGAATAATCAATAATATTTCAACCGGAAAAAAGCTTTGTCAATAGGAAAGGAGAAACAAGAAAGGCACGTGCCCGATCAGGCGCATGGCAGATGAATGGAAACTTCCACTGGCCACTGATTGTAAGTGCTGTATCTCCCTCATTTTTCAGAGTAAACGTCTGAAACAATGCCTAAAGACTGGCCACATGTAGAGGAAGCCACAGAGCTCGTGAACTAGGTCCTAATTCTTTGTATGGTGGATAGGCTTTCAATGGAAAAACAGCCTTTCAAAAAAATAGTACTTCCTGGTTGGACTTTCACCTGCCATATCAGTTCTGTTATAATCACAGACATTAAAGTTTCCAAAACTGTTAAAATATAGTGTTTTCTATCCAAATCTACTAATTATATGCATATCCTATCTTCTGGGCCTGAGTAGCAGGCAGTTTAATTTGGGCACGATTTTCATCCAAAATTCTGAATGCTGCCCCCTACCCTAGTGAAGTTAAAGTTAAAATGTTGAGACTCAGACATTGATTGACTGCTTTTGTAGTGATAGGCTAAAGATTTAGCCACAACCTATCTCTGCTGTGCTGTATCAGCACAATGGTCTGTGTCCTACACACCAAAGCAAGGCTGTTTTGGTAATGAATATAGGCTACAAGATAGATAGGGTATTTCACCTATTACAAGCATTCTATGTGAATGCAGCCATGCACACAGCTGTCTTACCAAAATAATGCTGAAAGTAGTAACTTCATGCACACAAACAAAAATACTGAATAGCAGTTTGCCTTAGAATACCGACACAACTGCTAATGGGGACAAATTCATATGAATAGAACAAAACAGCAGTACCAAGTAGGGCTAGTAAACAAAATATCAGATTGATTAAAGCATGACACTGGACATTCAGTTCATGGTCCTAGCAGCATCAATTCAAAAGTGTCCTTTTGGCGGGTAGCATTGTATTCTTTAGACATACAAATGTCCTTAGGTAACACCTTCCTGCAAGCAAATTAGAAAGGAATGCACTATTATTCTTTGTGAGAGCAAAACACAGAACTGAAGGTACTCCAATAAATCACAGATGAATTCACATTTCAATGAGCATAAAATAGTGTGTTTATCTGATTAGATTGGCCAATAGCAACTTCAAATGTGGTTTTATCAAATCAGTCAGATGAATATTAAATATATCAAGATCACTGCATCATAAAGACATTATATTTGAAAAAAACGGACATGTCTTGAATATTAGAAAAAAATATATATATACAGAATTTTGAAATAATAAAGAACAATTCTTGAGTTTAAATCAAAACGTGCCTAGGAAAGACATGTAGGTGTACATTTCATAAGTCTGAATTGGGCCATAAGGGCATAGACAACGTGGTCCCCACAGTGACTGTACAAACGTATCCAAACCAAAAGCTGTGGATTACAGGCAATATCTGCGCTGGGCCTCTACGGGACCGGTGTACCCCCACGGGACGGTTGAGCTAACATAGGCTAATGTGATTAACATGAGGCTGTAAGTAACAAGAACATTTTCCAGGACATAGACATATCTGACATTCTTGCTATTCTAACTGCACTGTCCAATTTACAGTAGCTAATAAAGTGAAAGAATACCATGCTATTGTTTGAGGAGAGTGCACAGTTATGAACTTGAAAATATATTCAATCAATTAGGCACATTTGGGCAGTCTTGATACAACATTTTGAACAGAAATACAATGGTTCATTGAATCAGTCTAAAACTTAGTACATACACTGCTGCCATCTAGTGGCCAAAATCTAAATTGTGCCTAACCTGGAATTTTACATTTTGGCCTTTCTCTTGCATTTCAATGATAAAAAAATTAAATAAAGAACGCATGTTTTTTCTTTGTATTATCTTTTACCGGATCTAATGTGTTATATTCTCCTACATTCATTTCACATTTCCACAAACGTCAAAGTGTTTATTTTCAAATGGTATCAAGAATATGCATATCCTTGCTTCAGGTCCTGAGCTACAGGCAGTTAGATTTTGATATGTCATTTTAGGCAAAAATTGAAAAAAAGAAAGAAATGGGACATGGACATGGACAAGGACACATACAAGAAAGCCTGCTACGACCATAGACAAGACATCAAACATGCAAAGGGACAATATAGGAGGAAGTTGGAATTCTATTACACCGGACCCGTTGCTCATTGTATGTGGCAGGGCTTGCAGATGGTAACAGATTACAAAGGGAAACTCAGACGTGAGATGGCCAGTGATGCAGAACTCCCAAACGAGCTAAATGCATTTTATTCTTGCTTCAAGAAACACAACACTGAGTCTTGTGTGAAAGCCCCTGTTGTTCCGGATGACTGTGTGATCTCGCTCTCCATGGTCGATGTGAGTAAAACTTTTAAACAGGTTAACACTCGCAAGACCGCCAGGCCAGATGGAATACCAGATCATGTTATCAAAGCATTGCAGACTAGCTGCTAAGTGTCTTCACTGGCATTTGTAATCTCTCCTTGTCCCAATCTGTAATCCCAACATGTTTCAAGCCACCATTGTCCCTTTTACCAAGAACTCCAAGGTTCTTGGTAAATGACTATCGCCCTGTGGCACTCACATCCGTAATCATGAAGTGCTTTGAAAGGCTGGTCTTGACACACATCAACATCCTGTAAAAAAAATTACACACCCTTCCCCCTCATAACATTTACTCAAAAATAATTATTAGCACCACAAATAACAACTGTAGCAACCCTGTGTTGATAAACGTGGATATCGACTTTATCACCTCAGCATGGTTTGGTGGCACAGTTGATGCTAAAGGGCTAACAGGCCAGAAGGTTGAGGGTGAACACCACAGACAAGCTCACTTTCTCTGCCTGTCCCATTACACTACCATCAGAGCTGGTTGCAGCTAGGGGGAAATCAGATTTTCAACATTTTGATGTAATATATGCTATGAATTTTCACTGACAAGTTTCTGTGCCAATGCCCCACACACAACCAATAAACAATGCATAAATGCACACCGATTACTGACTTTGAGAGCCTATCATCATGGTGTGTGTTTTCAACAGCAAAATCACATTGAGTATGTCAATATCGACAAACAGAAATACATCCCTCCCTACTCAGTACTGAAGGCATAGTTTGACATTACACTTTTTGGTGTTTTGTAACAGATGTCTCTTTCCATTAATCGAATGGCCGTTGCACAGTTTGGATACTGAAATGATATTAGAGTGGATTGGATGAACCTGTGCAGGTAGCCTACAGGAGCCTTTTAAAGTAGCCAAATCAAATGAAAACATTCTGACTAGTTGTGTTTATGCCACACATAAAAGTTACTACTTTTAAAAAGTTTAAATACAAATATTTTGAAGAGTTGGGTTCTAGGTCGAGGAATAGCAGCTTGGATCGGAAAGGAGGCAGAACATGTGTTAGTTAAGCTTCCTGAATAGCTGGGCCTGCTGGGAGCATAGGCCTATAAGACAATGCATCAGTATCAGAAGTAAAAACACAGGCAGACTGCCTTGCTACTGTGCCTTTCTATAATCTGTCGAGAGTGACCCACAACTGATCCAAATGGAATGAATGGAAGGAAACATTCAAATAACTGGGCTTCTGTGCCATTATTCAAAGGACATTTTCACTGCAGTTTACAGTCTAGAGTATAATTGAACTATAATTGAACTCACCCAAAACAATAATGCAATTATTTATCGGATTGTGGTATTGTAGGTTAGTCTAGGTAGGATAATTTTGTCTCTAAACAAGATCAATATGGGAGCTTTTTGAGCTGTGTGTCTTCACTGTTCTTTTATGTCCAATGCCGCACCTGGCCTCCGCTGCTTATCAGCTATTCCTCTCTCTTGTGGATTTACAGTTGAAGTCAGAAGTTTACATACACCTTAGCCAAATACATTTAAACTCAGTTTTTTTCCAAACATTTAAGTAAAAATTCCCTGTTTAGGTCAGTTAGGATCACCACTTTATTTTAAGAATGTAAAATGTCAGAATAATAATAGAGAGAATGATTTATTTCAGCTTTTATTTCTTTTATTTCTCTATCCTGGAGGATGTTGTTGATGTGAGCCATGACCAGCCATAATTGGTTGTTTTAATGAGTGTTTGAGATTAGGTCCATGAATGGTCAAAAACCTCTTCAAATTGAAGTATGTTTATATCACTATTCACAAAATATCTTGCAGGTAGGCCCTTTCTCACATCATGTTTCAAGCTGACAGTCTCCCAGAGGCAGGGCCATAAAAGGCCGCAGCTCACTCAACTGCCCCTCTGCTCTCCAACAGCCATCAGCCCAGAACATCCTGAAGACAGAACATCTGAAAGATCATCTGTGAATCCTTTCTTCCTCATGGAGCGTTTTGAAGATGACTTTGCTGGAACGCATACTTATTTTTTTTTTCCCCAACAAGATTTACATGCTAAAATCGCAACTGGATGACATCAAGACAGATGTTTCGAGACAGGTGCATGATGATTGTCCATTCTAAATCAAAATTTCACACATTTAATTTAGTATACAGTTGAAGTCGGAAGTTTACATACACCTTAGCCAACTACTTTTAAACTCAGTTTTTCACAATTCATGACATTTAATCCTAGTAAAAATTCCCTGTCGAGGTCAGTTAGGATCACCACTTTATTTTAAGAATGTGAAATATCAGAATAATAGTAGAGAGAGTGATTTATTTCAGCTTTTATTTCTTTCAGCACATTCCCTGTGGGTTAGAAGTTTACATACACTCAATTAGTATTTGGTAGCATTGCATTTAAGTTTTTTTCTTGGGTAGCCTTCCACAAGCGTCCCACAATAAATTGGGTGAATTTTGTCCCATTCCTCCTGACAGAGCTGGTGTAACTGAGTCAGGTTTGTAGGCCTCCTTGCTCGCACATGCTTTTTCATTTCTGTCCACACATTTCCCATATGATAGAGGTCAGGGCTTTGTGATGGCCACTCCAATACCTTGACTTTGTTGTCCTTAAGCCATTTTGCCACAACTTTGGAAGTATGCTTGGGGTCATTGTCCATTTGGAAGACCCATTTGCGACCAAGCTTTAACTTCCTGACTGATGTCTTGAGATGTTGCTTCAATATATCCACATAATTTTCCTGCCTCATGATGCCATCTATTTTGTGAAGTGCACCAGTCCCTCCTGCAGCAAAGCACCCCCACAACATGATGCTGCCACCCCCGCGCTTCACGGTTGGGATGGTGTTCTTCGGCTTGCAAGCCTCCCCCTTTTTCCTCCAAACATAACGATGGTCATTATGGCCAAATAGTTAAATTTTTGTTTCATCAGAACAGAGGACATTTCTCCAAAATGTACGATCTTTGTCCCCATGTGTAGTTGCAAACCGTAGTCTGGCTTTTTTATGGCGGTTTTGGAGCAGTGGCTTCTCCTTGCTGAGCGGCCTTTCAGGTTATGTCGATATAGGACTCGTTTTACTGTGGATATAGATACTTTTGTACCTGTTTCCTCCAGCATCTTCACAATATCCTTTGCTGTTGTTCTGGGATTGATTTGCTCTTTTCGCAACAAAGAACGTTAATCTCTAGGAGACAGAACGTGTCTCCTTCCTGAGCGGTATGACAGCTGCGTGGTCCCATGGTGTTTATTCTTGCGTACTATTGTTTATACAGATGAACGTGGTACCTTCAGGTGTTTTGAAATTGCCCCCAAGGATGAACCAGACTTGTGGATGTCTACAATTTTTCTGAGGTCTTAGCTGATTTCTTTTGATTTTCCCATGATGTCAAGCAAAGAGGCATTGAGTTTGAAGGTAGGCCTTGAAGTACATCCACAGGTACACCTCCAATTGACTCAAATTATGTCAATTAGCCTATCAGAAGCTTCTAAAGCATTGTCATCATTTTCGGGAATTTTACAAGCTGTTTAAAGGCACAGTCAACTTAGCGTATGTAATCTTCTCACCAACTGGAATTGTGATACAGTGAAATAATCTGTCTGTAAACAATTGTTGGAAAAATTACTTGTGTCATGCACAAGTTAGATGTCCTAACCGACTTGCCAAAACTATAGTTTTTTAACAATAATTTTGTGTTGGTTGAAAAACGTGTTTTAAATGACTCCAACCTAAGTGTATGTAACCTTCCGACTTCAACTGTATATACAAATGTTTTATTTTTGCATATGTGCAGTGAAATGTGTTTTACTGGGAAAGCCATATTGGTATGGGGCACAAGGAACAAGTTAGGGTGAAATGCCTTGCTCAAGCGCACATGAACCTTGTCGGCTCAAGTATTTGAATCAGCGACCTTTGGTTACCGGCCCAACACTCTAACCGCTAGTCTATCTGCCACCTTAAACGTGAAAAAGCGTCATGTATAAGAAATGTACCAAAACACCTTGATAGGGGAGCGGCATGCAAGCAGATAAGGAAATATGACTATTTGGAAGACATTATATAGTTTAACCTGCAAAATGGGGAATGCAAATCAGTGAAAAAAACACACCACCCACCCCTGTGCCCAATTCCCCAGCATGGTAAATCGAACAATCTCTTATTAATTTTGACATACAAGGCAAAACTGATCCTAAAGCAGCGCTCATATCACACAATTTGTGAATAGGAGCCCTGTTCTGGTATTACTGTCTCGAACCAGCAGGTGGCAGTTGCTCACTCCTTTAACCCACCACAGGGAAAAAGACACCTGTGTGTGTTCTGAGCACTCTCCCTATCTAGTCTCTCTGTTTCGAGATCTTTCTTTCTCTCTCTGTCTCTCTGTCTTTCTCTCTCTGTACTTCTTCTGGGGGAATTATCTAACAGGCATAATGAAAAAAATGATGAAACTAAGAGTAACCCAAGCACTTACTGGAGAAAATAGTCTCTATACCCTGTGGATAGTATTGACATTCTTTGAGGTTGCCTTGTGCATCCGTTGCCAAGAATAGAATTGGAGCGGCCAGGTTCATATTCATGTTATTGCATTTTGAAATACTTATACTATAACAATAATATATTTTAATTATTTAATAGCATAACATCTACAATGGATAATAATGATGCAAACAACTGTGGGAATTAGTCGATTTACATGCATGCAATCCTGTAAATCACTCTGGATTAGAGCATCTGCTAAAAAAATGACAAAAAATATGATATTTTCGTTTGTCTCACTGCACAGGGCTTCGTGTTGCATTAGGACATTTTCTTATTTTCTGCTAGCTGTGGTTGTAGGTTAACGGCCACTGTAGTCTATTAACCTTCTCCAGCCTTTTGACAGTTAGAAGTATTGTTTTCGTCTTTCAAACACCACTTCTCTGTTGCCAAAGAGATGTGATATACTTTATGTGCTCTTTAACATGGACATTGGCGAAAAAGTTCAATAATTTGACAAGAAAGATAAACTGGCATCTGAATTAGTTTATAAATCTTAATTAATAAGGAAACACATAATTGTGGAGTAGATTTGGGTGCTGCTGAATCAGGCAGCTAAAATACTTTAAAATACATTGTAATATATAAAAATGTATAATAATTTAAAAGTGGAACCACTGGTCCTCAACATTTTCTAATATACATTACCCTACAGGAGTTGATGTTATACAATTACCAGTGCAACATAGTGACTTGGGTAATCAAACATGCTCCAGTGCTAACATTTTCATGCAATCAATGCCATAGTGTGTGTGTGTGTGTGTGTGTGTGTGGGGGGGGGGGGGGGGGGGGGGCTAGTTCATGTGCATCGTTAACATTTACTTGGTGCCCAATTATAACCTGACTGCATTCCAAATGGCATGCTATTCCTTATATAGTGCACCCAATTATTGAACTTTTCCCCCCAAAAGTAATGCACCTCATAGGGTAAAGGGTATGATTTGGGACACAGATCCTGTCCCTGTCACATACTATGGTTGTAGAACCTCCCGAAGATAAGGCCATTGGCTGCACTAAAAACCAAACAAAAGAAAATGGAACGAAACGTGGACTAATCTTGTCATATAAGAAATTATAGTTTTGGCTGCAATGGTGTGTCCTAATGAATACGACCCAGTTGCTGGTAACCAAGACATGTTGCTTTCTAGTAGCAACAAGTAGTAGGAGAGGAGATACATACGTATGGGAATTGAACTGGAATGAAAAATGTATTCTTGTTATTTAAGAGTGTAAATAGGACTGTGTCTGAACGGGAAGGGAATTGGTCCTCATTAGGTACTTGGCTCTTGATTCAGACTGGCCATGCAGGGCACAATATATATGCATCCCAAAATTCCCTATATACAGTGGGGCAAAAAAGTATTTAGTCAGCCACCAATTGTGCAAGTTCTCCCACTTAAAAAGATGAGAGAGGTCTGTAATTTTCATCATAGGTACACTTCAACTATGACAGACAAAATTAGGTAAAAAAATCCAGAAAATCACATTGTAGGATTTTTAATGAATTTATTTGCAAATTATGGTGGAAAATAAGTATTTGGTCACCTACAAACAAGCAAGATTTCTGTCTCTCACAGACCTGTAACGTCTTCTTTAAGAGGCTTCTCTGTCCTCCACTCATTACCTGTATTAATGGCACCTGTTTGAACTTGTTATCAGTATAAAAGACACCTGTCCACAACCTCAAAACAGTCACACTCCAAACTCCACTATGGCCAAGACCAAAGAGCTGTCAAAGGACACCAGAAACAAAATTGTAGACCTGCACCAGACTGGGAAGACTGAATCTGCAATAGGTAAGCAGCTTGGTTTGAAGAAATCAACTGTGGGAGCAATTATTAGGAAATGGAAGACATACAAGACCACTGATAATCTCCCTCGATCTGGGGCTCCACGCAAGATCTCACCCCGCGGGGTCAAAATGATCACAAGAACGGTGAGCAAAAATTCCAGAACCACACGGGGTGAGCCTAGTGAATGACCTGGAGAGAGCTGGGACCAAAGTAACAAAGCCTACCATCAGTAACACACTACGCCGCCAGGGACTCAAATCCTACAGTGCCAGACGTGTCCCCCTGCTTAAGCCAGTACATGTCCAGGCCCGTCTGAAGTTTGCTAGAGAGCATTTGGATGATCCAGAAGAAGATTGGGAGAATGTCAGATGAAACCAAAATATAACTTTTTGGTAAAAACTCAACTCGTCGTGTTTGGAGGACAAAGAATGCTGAGTTGCATCCAAAGAACACCATACCTACTGTGAAGCATTGGGGTGGAAACATCATGCTTTGGGGCTGTTTTTCTGCAAAGGGACCAGGACGACTGATCCGTGTAAAGGAAAGAATGAATGGGGCCATGTATCGTGTATCATGTACCTATCGTGTACCTATGTACCTATCATGTACCTACCGTGTACCATGTACCTTCCATCAGCAAGGGCATTGAAGATGAAACGTGGCTAGGTCTTTCAGCATGACAATGATCCCAAACACACCACCCGGGCAACAAAGAAGTGGCTTCGTAAGAAGCATTTCAAGGTCCTGGAGTGGCCTAGCCAGTCTCCAGATCTCAACCCCATAGAATATCTCTGGAGGGAGTTGAAAGTCTGTGTTGCCCAGCAACAGCCCCAAAACATCACTGCTCTAGAGAAGATCTGCATGGAGGAATGGGCCAAAATACCAGCAACAGTGTGTGAAAACCTTGTGAAGACTTACAGAAAACGTTTGACCTCTGTCATTGCCAACAAAGGGTATATAACAAAGTGTTGAGATAAACTTTTGTTATTGACCAAATACTTATTTTCCACCATAATTTGCAAATAAATTCATAAAAAATCCTACAATGTGATTTTCTGGATTTTTTTTTCTCATTTTGTCTGTCATAGTTGAAGTGTGCCTATGATGGAAATTACAGGCCTCTCTAATATTTTTAAGTGGGAGAACTTGCACAATTGGTAGCTGACTAAATACTTTTTTGCTCCACTGTAGTGCCCTACTTTTGACAGGAGCCCTATGGGCCCTGGGCAAAAGTAATGCACTTACTATATAGGGAATAGGGTGCCATTTGGGAAACATTTGACAAACTCACCTGGTTCAACTCATTCAGGGGTTGATGATTAGTTGACAAGTTGAATCACGTGTGCTTGTCCGGGGTTAAAACAAAAATGTGTACTGGTGGGGGTACTGGAAGACTGAAGTTGGGAAACATTGATCAAAGGTGTTTCCCAAATGGCACCACTGGAGTTGGTACTGCACTATGTCAGGGTTTCCCCAACGTGTTCCTGGCTCTCCTATAATCCACAACAACCTTTTAAAGAGGGAACATGACCACAGTTTTAGATTTTGAATGAGTTCTATTCCTTTCATTGTATTGTGTGTTTTGAACCATTTTCAGCCACCTAGCACAAAGGGGGCCCAACATCGCAAGACTTCTGGGAAAGCGGACTCGGCAGACCAGAAAGGGGTTTGAGGTTTGAGAAGTCACCCGAGGAGTGAAAAATTCTACCTTAGTTGTTAATTTCCACAAAATATAAAAGCTCAACCTAGATTCAATCCAATATGTTAAGTAGCAGAACATGTTATTACTTCAACCTCGTGAAAGTGACACACTGACATGTTTTTATTTTTGCCCAAAACAACTTTATATAAAATAATTGCCTTTAATTTGATGGCCTGCACATGAGTATTTTGACGTGAGACAACTGTCAGACCCGTTAACATGTTTCTGCGCATGAACTTAGCTATCCAACATCGCCATGATATCGTCTACAAGCATAATCGGGCATCTCAATTTTAGAAGCGTTTCTGAATATCTTCATACTAAACCATCTTTGCACCTAAACTGAGCAAAAAAAGAAACGTTCCATTTTTAGGACCCTGTCTTTCAAAGATAATTTCACAGATCTTCATTGTAAAGGGTTTAAACACTGTTTACCATGCTTGTTCAATGAACCATAAACAATTAATCAACATGCACCTGTGGAACAGTCGTGAAGACACTAACAGATTACAGACGGTAGGCAATTAAGGTCACAGTTATGAAAACTTAGGACACTAAAGAGGCCTTTCTACTGACTCTGAAAAACACCAAAAGAAAGATGCCTGGGGCCCTGCTCATCTGCGTGAACGTGCCTTAGGCATGCTGCAAGAAGGCATGAGGACTGCAGATGTAGCCAGGGCAATAAATTGCAATGTCAGTACTGTGAGACGCCTAAGACAGCGCTACAGGGAGACAGGATGGACAGATAATCATCCTCGCAGTGGCAGTCCACATGTAACAACACCTGCACAGCATCGGTACATCCGGACATCACATCTGAGGGACAGGTACCATATGGCAACAACAACTGCCTGAGTTACACCAGAAATGCACAATCCCTCCATCAGTGGTCAAACTGTCCGCAATAGGCTGAGAGAGGCTGGACTAAGGGCTTGTAGGCCTGTTGAAAGGCAGGTCCTCACCAGACATCACCGGCAACAGCGTCGCCTATGAGCACAAACCCACCAATCGCTGAACCAGACAGGACTGGCAAAAGTGCTCTTCACTGACGAATTACATTTTTTTTCTCACCAGGGTTGATGGTCGGATTTGCATTTATCGTCGAAAGAATGACCGTTACACCGAGGCCTGTACTCTGGAGCGGGATCGATTTGGAGGTGGAGGGTCCGTCATGGTCTGGGGCGGTGTGTCACAGCATCATCGGACATCCTCCTTCCTCATGTGGTACCCTTCCTGCAGGCTTATCCTGACATGACCCTCCAGCATGACAATGCCACCAGCCATACTGCTCGTTCTGTGTCTGATTTCCTGCAATACAGGAATGTCAGTGTTCTGCCATGGCCAGCGAAGAGCCCGGATCTCAATCCCATTGAGCATGTCTGGGACCTGTTGGATCGGAGGGGGAGGGCTAGGGCCATTCCCCCAGAAATGTCTGGGAACTTGCAGGTGTCTTTGTGGAAGAGTGTGGTAACATCTCACAGCAAGAACTGGCAAATCTGGCGCAGTCCACGAGGAAGAGATGCACTACAGTACTTAAGTTAACCTCTTATGGATCCCTTAAGCACAAATCCCGCTCGAATCCTGTTAGCGGGATTGATTTGACAACATCCAGTGAAATTGTAGTGCGCCAAATTCAAACAACAGAAATATCAATATTCAACCTTCACAAAAATATAAGTGTAATACATAAAAATAAAGCTTAACTTTTTGCTAATCCATCCGCTGTGTCAGATTTCAAAAAGGCTTTACGGCGAAAGCAAACCATGCGATTCTCTGAGGACAGTGCCCCGCATACAAATACATGAAAAACATATTTCAACCAGGCAGGTGCGACACACAGGTCAGAAATAGCCATATAATAAATGCCTTACCTTTGAAGATCTTCTTCTTTTTGCAACCTCAAATGTCTTAGTGACACAATGAATGGTCGTTTTGTTTGATAAATTCCTTATTTATATCCCCAAAATGCCCATTTATTTGGCGCGTTTGATTCAGAAATACACCGGTTCCAACACGACTACAAAGTATCTAATAAGTTACCTGTAAACTTGGTCCAACAACATTCCTAATCCAACCTCAGGTATCCTAAAATGTAAATAAACGATAACATTTAAGACGGAATAAACTGTTTCTAATACCGGATAAAAACAACGTGAAGCGCGTTCCAGTTCACTCGCAACAAAAGACTAAAGCCCTTCAGAGTGACACCTACAAAGAACAGCCCTACTTCTTCATTTCTCAAAAGAAAAACATCGAACAATTTCTAAAGACTGTTGACATCTAGTGGAAGCCATAGGAACTGCAATCTGGGCCCTAATAAATCAGGTCTCCCAAAAATCTTTCCCTGGATGGATTGTGCTCTGGGTTTCGCCTGCCAAATCAGTTCTGTTATACTCACAGACATTACAGTTCTAGAAACTTCAGTTCTAGAGTGTTTTCTATCCAAATCTACTAATTATATGCATATCCTAGCTTCTGGGCCTGAGTTGCAGGCAGTTTACTTTGGGCACGCTTTTCATCCAGATGTAAAAATACTGCCCCCTATCCCAGAGAGGTTTTAATGCAGCAGGTGGCCACTGACTAATATTTTTGATTTTGACCCCCCTTTGTTCAGGGACACATTATTCCATTTCTGTTAGTCACATGTCTGTGGAAGTTGTTCAGGTTATGTCTCAGTTGTTTAAATCTTGTTATGTTCATGCAAATATTTACATCTTAAGTTTGCTGAAAATAAACACAGTTGACAGTGAGAGGGCGTTTCTTTTGAACATTTTCAGTCGTGCTGTGAACAGGTAAACACCAGGATTACTGTAGACCAAGGTAAGGCTAATGTTGATTTCTTAAAGCAAACTTGTTGCATATTTAAGTGATAATGCCCGAGAAGCCGGTTGTAGGATACATTGACATGGTGTTCATTGAGGGATGGCAAACCGTGCCAATATATCCTCCAAACACCGGCTTCAAGGGCATAATCACTTTTATACAACAGGTTACCATCATATTCAAATAATGATTGACATATTTTAATAAAAAATGTTATTTTGATTCATTTATTCATACTATTTCATCCTTCCACAAGATATAGTCCCGGAACAAATCTAAGGTTGCTACCCAAGGCGGCTTGTCGTTTGTTCTATTGGTTTGGTTGCCAGAGACACAACCCGGTCGTTCAGTCATTTTTCTGTATCTATGGACGTGACCCATTCGTTTGGTATAAATGTTCCATTGCCATACTGGCTGACAACGTTATCGCTTGCTAGCTAGCCAACTACAGCTAACTTACAGTCATGTCAAACAGCGCAGACAGAACCACAACAGAAGCTCCATTTGTTTAAGCTGTTTTCTAATGAAATTTTATTTGGATACATCTGTAACAATGAGGTAATGAGGCAGGATTTCGCCTGGCATAGAAAATGTGCTCTCTCGTTAGGACTAAGAAACACTGCCTGCCTCTCTCTCTCGCATCAAAACCCTTACAGGTTCAATACTATGGGACAGCTGGAGATTGTTTCAATATTCAAATTCAATGTTGCAAATATCAAAGAGACAGAAAGTGAGGTTTACACAAATCTTTGCTGTTGAAAACTAACTGTTAATCAAAAGTAAATGTCTAGATGTTTTTTAGAGTGTAGATCAAGCTCAGAACTTCCCTGCCTACGCTGATGAGACAGTGGATTGCACAGTCAGATGGAACAGAGTAAATAGGCCATTTAACATCATAGATTTAGCCGGTAGTATCTTGTGGAATCGACACCGGCTGGAATGCACTTTTAACCAATTAGCATTTAGGATTAGACCCACCCATTTTATGATGTATTGTAATGCATTGTCTTGTGTTTTAAACAGTTTTCAGCCACAGAGCTACAATAATATTTTCAGTAGTGGGGGCTACTGTAGGCCAACGTATGGCTAAAGTTGTTTACAACTTTACAACTGGGGCGGCAGGGTAGACTAATGGTTAGAGCGTTAGTAACTGAAAGGTTGCAAGTTCATATCCCCGAGCTGACAAGGTACAAATCTGGCGTTCTGCCCCTGAACAGGCAGTTAACCCACTGTTCCTATGCCGTCATTGAAAATAAGAATTTGTTCTTAACTGTCTTGCCTAGTTAAATAAAGGTAAAATAAATAAATACAATTTACTTAAAGCTAACTTATTGCTAGAACATTGGTCAATTGTATTATGTTGTACTAGTAATTTAACATACTGAAATGTTCATTTTATATAGAATAACAAATACCATGTTACAGTAAATCATGTTTATGCACCAATTATACCGAATAGATGTATTAAATGATTCACTCATACTGTTAGAAGTCTACTGTTAACAAATTCATTATGATGGATATGAATGATGAACAGCTATGTTATTAAGTAAATCTGTAATAATGTCAGTGGTTTAGTAAAACAGTCATTCATAAACAAAACTCATCGTTGATATACAAGTAGGGGCATTCCATTGTATATTTATGTTTAAAGGGGCAATCTGCAATTACTACATCCATGTTTGGAAATTTAAGTTAATGATATACCCAATACATGCCTTGTTTTACTTCATTGTTTACAAACAATACAGTTGTAAACAAACACTGTGGTGTATAACCTTAAAACATGATTAGAAGTTCACTCGCATTGAAAGTTCCGAATGAGAAAGTGTAGGTTGTATAGAAATAATGACGCTCACATTTAAAATCATTAAACAAAATAATGAGGATTTCTATTAGCCTAATGAAGTTCAAACACATTTCAGTGTTTGAACTTGTAAACAAGGCTGCATCGGTACACTCTTAGAAAAAAGGGTTCCAAAAGGGTTCTTCGGCTGTCCCCATAGGAGGACCCTTTTTGGCTCCAGGTAGAACTCTTTTGGGTTCCATGTAGAACCCTCTGTGTAAAGTGTTCTCTGTCTTCAAAGTGTTCTCCTATGGAAAAACCCGAAGAACCCTTGTAGGTTCTAATAGCACCTATTGTGTATAATGCCAGAAGCCGCTTGTGGATTTGAACTCTCTAACACAGTTCCACATCCGACACCTCCAAAATTACCTCTATGTGGATGTTGGCTAACGCGGATCTGATAGAATAGAGCCCTAAAACTTTAATCTTGACCTGATTCAATCCGATTGCCCTTGTAGATAGGGCATTCAAGGTTAAAAAAAATGTTGTCATTCAAGGTAAATGTACCTTTAAAAGTCACATGTGCTCTAACGGGGATCCATCACAGTCCGGATTGAATCCCGGCCTAAGATATCATGGATGGTCAGTCGTTGCAATCATAGCTCTGTCTATGAATTTGAGACTGATTACATTTCTCCAGCCCCACCCCTTAGCTGTTTACCAAACCGCTTTGTTATTGTTTGAATAGCAGGCTGCCCCTTTAATATAGCTCGACTTATTTATACGGGAAAAAATATGAAAAGTTAGGTAAAAGCATCAAGAGGTCAATTGTGGTCATACAATAAAAGGCAAAACACTTCTGGGGTTGAATATAAAAACGGGGGAAAAAATAACCCCAACCCTCTATAGGCATGAGGGGTTAATTCAAGCCATTAGAGGCAGACGCGTGGTGTTAATCCACCAAATGGGTTTGAGCACTTGAAAGCTGCTGCTGCTACATGCATCACACTTGAACACCAAATGGAACCCTATTCAGTATATAGTTCACTACTTTTGACCAGGGCCCATAGGGATCTGGTCAAAAGTAGTGCACTATGTAGGGAACAGGTTGCCATTTAGGACATAAACTGGAGTACTTGCTCCTGCTGCTGTAATAAAAAGTGGACAGCTTGATATAGGGTAGCTTTATGATAACTTCCACTCTACACTACGCCATGTCACAACATACCAAAAAGATGGATATGTCATACTTGCATTCCACCACTGAAATGTGTACTTTTCCGAATATTTCTGATCACAAATCTGCCAAATGGTAATAAGGTTAAGTAGGGGGATATCAACAGAGACCTAGGTGTAAGATGTGCGATAGCGTAGGTTGAGGATTTTCTTTATTTTCTTTCTTTGGTATTCACAAAATCCAACAATGTCTCTGCGTCAATTCATGTGGAAAATATCAAATAACATAAATATTATAACATAACATGCAATCAAGACAATGCATTCCATGTTAGAAGTTTGAGAATCTTTCTCTCCAATGTTTTAAAGTGGTCAAAAGTAGTGTACTATATTGGTAATATGATGCCATTTGGGATACAGTCCAACACTGGCAGGGCTCTTTTGCCCTGCCTGTCACTGTATGATTTAATCACATTACTGCATTGCAGAGGGATCTGGCCACTTTCCTTCTCTCATCTCCAAGTCTCACAGCCGTGACACTCTATCCCATTCTCCCCAGTCCCTTGGGTGGAGAAAGGATGGGAAGGAGGGGGTAGTTTAAGCCTCATGCACATGTAGTTGGATTTTTCTGCTGTCAAATAGATGTTGCAATGCACAGTATGCAATGCTTCACTCTCATTTTATGAAGAAGTAATGTGAAACAATAATTTACCTCGAGAACCCACTTAATGAAAGCACTTCCCTCAAGGGGACTGCACTTAATAAGTAGGTGTTAGCATTGTATAATGTTGCACATACTAAGGATTAAAGTGAAGGCAGAGCCTTAAGTCTCCATGAGTTCCAAAGGTCATTGCTAGAGCATTCCAAATGTGACCTTGATAAAAACACAGGCAATTTTTAATTCATGAAATGTTTTACTGTATGTATGCTTTGGGTAAAAAATGAACCCTCGACCCCACTTCATCATATGAGCATTCTCAACATTTGACCCTTTGATGAGTTTTCTCCCATACATCAATATTATCATAGCCATTAATGTTACAATATGAAAGTTCTCATTGAAAACACACACAACACCTTTTCATACACTCTCTATTTACCTGTAAACATTACATGAAAACTCAGTATCCAGCTGTGAGGAGATAAACTTGAGCGACAAAATATTTTCTAACTACTAGAAAATAATCATCCATCCAAAAAAGGTCAAATAGTACAGACCTGAGACTGAAACCAATTTGAGAACAGATAGAGCTGGTAAAACTATTTCTGGAAAATGTACAGTGCCTTGCGAAAGTATTCGGCCCCCTTGAACTTTGCGACCTTTTGCCACATTTCAGGCTTCAAACATAAGATATAAAACTGTATTTTTTTGTGAAGAATCAACAACAAGTGGGACACAATCATGAAGTGGAACGACATTTATTGGATATTTCAAACTTTTTTAACAAATCAAAAACTGAAAAATTGGGCATGCAAAATTATTCAGCCCCTTTACTTTCAGTGCAGCAAACTCTCTCCAGAAGTTCAGTGAGGATCTCTGAATGATCCAATGTTGACCTAAATGACTAATGATGATAAATACAATCCACCTGTGTGTAATCAAGTCTCCGTATAAATGCACCTGCACTGTGATAGTCTCAGAGGTCCGTTAAAAGCGCAGAGAGCATCATGAAGAACAAGGAACACACCAGGCAGGTCCGAGATACTGTTGTGAAGAACTTTAAAGCCGGATTTGGATACAAAAAGATTTCCCAAGCTTTAAACATCCAAAGGAGCACTGTGCAAGCGATAATATTGAAATGGAAGGAGTATCAGACCAATGCAAATTTACCAAGACCTGGCCGTCCCTCTAAACTTTCAGCTCATACAAGGAGAAGACTGATCAGAGATGCAGCCAAGAGGCCCATGATCACTCTGGATGAAGTGCAGAGATCTACAGCTGAGGTGGGACACTCTGTCCATAGGACAACAATCAGTCGTATATTGCACAAATCTGGCCTTTATGGAAGAGTGGCAAGAAGAAAGCTATTTCTTAAAGATATCCATAAAAAGTGTTGGTTAAAGTTTGCCACAAGCCACCTGGGAGACACATCAAACAGGTTTGGCGTAAAAGCAACACAGCTGAACACACCATCCCCACTGGCAAACATGGTGGTGGTAGCATCATGGTTTGGGCCTGGTTTTCTTCAGCAGGGACAGGGAAGATGGTTAAAATTGATGATAAGATGGATGGAGCCAAATACAGGACCATTCTGGAAGAAAACCTGATGGAGTCTGCAAAAGACCTGAGACTGGGACGGAGATTTGTCTTCCAACAAGACAATGATCCAAAACATAAAGCAAAATCTACAATGGAATGGTTCAAAAATAAACATATCCAGGTGTTAGAATGGCCAAGTCAAAGTCCAGACCTGAATCCAATCGAGAATCTGTGGAAAGAACTGAAAACTGCTGTTCACAAATGCTCTCCATCCAACCTCACTGAGCTCGAGCTGTTTTGCAAGGAGGAATGGGAAAAAATGTCAGTCTCTCGATGTGCAAAACTGATAGAGACATACCCCAAGCGACTTACAGCTGTAATCGCAGCAAAAGGTGGCGCTACAAAGTATTAACTTAAGGGGGCTGAATAATTTTGCACGGCCAATTTTTCAGTTTTTGATTTGTTAAAAAAGTTTGAAATATCCAATAAATGTCGTTCCACTTCATGATTGTGTCCCACTTGTTGTTGATTCGTCACAAAAAAATACAGTTTTATATCTTTATGTTTGAAGCCTGAAATGTGGCAAAAGGTCGCAAAGTTCAAGGGGGCCGAATACTTTCGCAAGGCACTGTTATTTGGATAAATTCTAAATAAATTATATTTAATTACCAAGGATAGAATGAATATGTATAGTAACCTAGAGGAAGGTAAATGGTGGTTTCTTCCCTGTCTTGTTCTCGGGCGGTGGCGAGAATGATGAAGAACTTTAGGTTATGTGTGTGCACTGCAGAGGCCCGTCGGAGGCTTGACCACTTTGGCCAATCAGAACGTTTTTTTTTTTTATTCACCATGTGTCTGCTTTGATGTTCCTTAAACTCCACGGACCCCCTCTTACACAGTTAAACCCAGAATGATACTTGCCACTTGATTACGGTGACACCCGCTGGCGGACAGAGTGGCCACCATCAAAGCCCAACGTGCCTGACCCTCTCTGGAAGTTGCTGTAGCCCTGCTTGGGACATTTAGCCTACATTGGCTATTGGTTGAGATGCAGGGCCCCTTCTAGCTTGGTATGTCAGGGTGGGAAATGTGAATTGGGCCAAGTTGGAGGTAATAATGCATGTAGGTTATAGTTTATTAAGATCCATGAATACACCACACCAAAAGCTTGATTGTGTGGCTGTTTAAAAACGAGTAGTAATGATTTACAGTATGTTCACTACTCAGTCAGTTGATTTGATAGCATGTTTAATCTATGAAAATAAATTATATGAATTGATAGTTCACCTCTCTGTTTTCTTTTATTCTGTAATATGGTATATTTTAACCATGTGTTAAAGCTAATCAAAACAAAGTTTATTCATGATACACAGTGTAAGCTACACAATACAATGAAATGCCTCCTCACAAAGCTCTCCTCGCAAATGACAATGCAATGACATTAAGCTATATTTGTATGCGTACAAATAGCTATTAGTCTATAGGCCTACTGCAAATTGTTGTTTTTTTGTTCATGAACTGGCCGAATGGCAGAGCTGTCCTTCAGCACCACAAGTTGGTTCAACTTCTTTAACATCATTGAGCGATTCTGGTGCTGCCCTTTCAGCACCATGAAGGATGCTCCTATCGCTTAACATTACATCTCATCAAGATCTGTTGCCTACGAATAATAGTCATATCATCACTTATTATTACTTATCACTTGTTATTATTGCAAATAGAGGATGATCACTTCTCACAATGGTGCTCGTTGAGTAAAGTTAGATCAAAGCTGAATTATTGTCTCGCAAGGTCATATAATGATTAATTCGCATTTTACATAGCAGAACGGAATATAATACCACAGCATAGTAGGCCTATAATGTTAATGTTACACCAAAACACTTGTTCATTTCTAATGAGATTTTAGGGTGGTTAGCTGAAGATGAAATGATCATGCGTCTAAACTCAACAGAGAAGCGGCACTAGGCAGGATATAGTGCCTTTGGAAAGTATTCAGACCTCTTGACTTTTTCCACATTTTGTTACGTTACAGCCTAATTCTAAAATGGATTAACTAAATCAATCTACACACAATACACCATAAAGACAAAGCAAAAACAGGTTTTTATACATTTATGCAAATGTATAAAAAAAAATTAACAGAAATACCTTATATGCACAAGTATTCAGGCCTTTGCTATGAAACTTGAAATTGAGCTCATGTGCATCCTGCTTCCATTGATCATGCTTGAGAAGTTTCTACAACTTGATTGGAGTCCACCTGTGGTAAATGCAATTGATTGGACATGATTTGGAAAGGCACACACCTGTCTACATAATGTCCCACAGTTGACAGTGTTGTGTCGAGGATTGTGTCGAGGTACAGATCTGGGGAAGGGCACCAAAACATTTTTGCAGCATTGAAGGTCCCCAAGAACACAGTGGCCTCCATCATTCTTAAATTGAAGAAGTTTGGAACCACCAAGACTCTTCCTAGAGATGCCTACCCGGCCAAACTAAGCAATTAGGAGAGAAGGGCCTTGGTCAGGGAGGTGACCAAATCCGATTGTCACTCTGACAGAGCTCTAGAGTTCCTCTGTGGAGATGGGAGAACCTTCCAGAAGGTCAACCATCTCTGCAGCACTCCACCAATCAGGCCTTTATGGTAGAGTGGCCAGACGGAAGCCATTCCTCAGTAAAAGGCACATGACAGTTTGCCAAAAGGCACATAAAAACTCTGACCATTACTAACAAGATTCTCTGATCTGATGAAACCAAGGTTGAACTCTTTGGCCTGAACGCCAAGCGTCACTTCTGGATGAAACCTGGCACCATCCCTACGGTGAAGCATGGTGGTGGTAGCATTTTTCAGTGGCAGGGACTGGGAGGACAGAACTTCACCCAAAAAGCTATGCATGTCAGTGTCGGGTTAAACAGCCAAATCCTTCGAATAGACCATACAAATAGAATGGAATAGAATGCACGTTCAGGGTCAGCTGATGTTGTACACTACACACAACCTATTGCAATTTGTTAGATAAAGTGTAGGCATACTGTCTTTATAAGAAAATCAACATGATAGCCTAATTCCAGCAAAAAATGTTTTATCTTTTTAACAAACACACCCATGGATTGTTTGTTGATAAATGTATCTACACTCAAGCTGGCCATGTTTGGGTAATGTCCACATGTAGCCTACACCTGTAGGGATATTAGTTCTGGGATTTGTCTCCCGGGAAAGATCTAACAGCGGACATAAGGAGAGATGAGACGAGAAAATTAGCCAGTTATAGAATATTGTGTCCCGCTTTAAATGACGATCAGTTTATAAAAGCTTCATAAAGCCTTCATAAGCACTACATAAATGTGTTACGAAGCATCTATATGTATGTCATGATTTATAAATGGCTCATAAATGTGGCATAACTGTGTGACATAATCACCAATGTCAAATGTGACAAATCAAATTGTATTGGTCACATACACATGGTTAGCAGATGTTATTGTGCTTCTAGTTCCGACAGTGCAGCAATATCAACAAGCAATCTAAACAATTCCACAGCAACTACCTAATAGACACAAATCTAAGTAAAGGGATGGAGTAAGAATATGTACATATAATGTACATATAAATATATGGATGAGCAATGACCGAGCGGCATAAGCAAGATGCAATAGATGGTATAAAATACAGTATTTACGTATGGGATGAGTAATGCAAGATATGTAAACATCATTATTAAAGTGACATTAATAAAGTGACTAGTGATCCATTTGTTAGTGGCCAATGATTTCAAGTCTATATGTAGGCAGCAGCCTCTCTGTGTTATTGATGTCTGTTTCACAATCTGATGACCTTGAGATAGAAGCTATTTTTCAGTCTCTCGGTCCCAGCTTTGATGCACCTGTACCGACTCACCTTCTGGATTGGAGCGGTGCTAACAGGCAGTGGCTTGGGTGGTTGTTGTCCTTGATGATCTTTTTGGCCTTCCTGTGACATCGGGTGCTGTAGGTGACCTGTAGGGCAGGTAGTTTGCCCCCGGTGATGCGTTGTGCAGACAGCACCACCCTCTGGAGAGCCCTGTGGTTGTGGGCGGTGCAGTTGCTGTACCAGGCGGCAATACAGCCCGACAGGATGCTCTCAGTCGTGCATCTGTAAAAGTTTGCGAGGTTTTTAAGTGACAAGCCAAGCTCCTGAGATTGAAGAGGTGCCGTTGCGCCTACAAGCCAAGCTCCTGAGATTGAAGAGGTGCTGTTGCGCCTACTTCACCACACTGACTGTCAGACACAACCCACTATGTCGAATAAGATATGCTTTATAAAGGGTGACATGTTGTGCTGAAGGATGGCATGTGCTCTAAAGTGTTGTCATGTTAGTCACATTACAACAAATCTCATTCCTTGACACTTTCGCCCAAATGCACGGAAGATCTGGTGGACCAACGCATAAAACTTGGACGTCATTAGTTTTGCAAATCAAATTTTAAGAAGATAAAATGATGAAGTGGACAGGGTTTAGCCATAATTATGACTTTTTTACTTTGTTAACTAGTGACGAGTAAGGTCACTCCTATAGAATTCTATGGTCACTCCCACCAGGGCCAACTTTGAATGGTTGATATCCTAGGCTTATATGTGCTGTGTATTTTGTATTTTTATTTATTAAGGATCCCAGTCAAGGCACGAGCTACTCTTCCTGGGGTCCAGCAACATTTAGGCAGGTATATAATTTACAATTAAATATATTACATGACATTATATTTCATACCACATAAAGTGTGTGCCCACAGGCCACTACTCTACTACCACATATCTACTTGTACTTGTGTGTAGAGTGCATGTGCTATCACGTGTATGCGTATGCCTGTGTCTGTGCCTGTTTGTGTGCCTCTTCACAGTCTCCGTTGTTCCATATGGTATATGTGCATCTGTTTTTAAATCTGATTCTATTGCTTGCATCAGTTACCTGATGTGGAATAGAGTTCCATGTAGCCTTGGCTCTATGTAGTACTGTGTGCCTCCCATAGTCTGTTCTGGACTTTGGGATTGTGAGGAGACCTCTGGTGGCATGTCTAGTGGGGTATGCATGGGTGTCCAAGCTGTGTGCTAGTAGTTTAAACAGACAGTTTTCTTACAGAAACAAGTTTTGATTAAGTCAATCTCTCCTCTACTTTGAGCCATGATAGATTGTTGTGCATATTATTCATGTTAGCTATCTGTGTACGTTTAACCTGTTGAGTGTAGGGGTATTTTGATGTTTGGATGAAAAATGTACCCAAATTAAACTGCCTATTTCTCAGGCCCAGAAGCTAGAATATGCATGTATAGACATAAGGATAGAAAACACTCAAGTTTACAAAACTGTCAAAATATTGTCTGTGAGTATAATAGAACTGATATTGTAGGCGAAAACCTGAGGAAAATCCAACCCGGAAGTGCTGTTTTTCCTAAAAACTCTCTGTTCCATTGCCTGCCTTCGCTCCATTTAAAGGGATAACAACCAGATTCCCTTTCCTATGGCTTCCCCATGGTGTGAACAGTCTTTAGACATAGTTTCAGGCTTTTATTTTGAAAAATGAGCGAGAAAGATCATATCGCGTCAGTGGATGCCTGGGTGCCAGCAGCGTTTTGCATGCGCAACAGCTTGAAGCAGACATTTCTCTCTCTCCTATTGAAGAAGCTACAGTCCCGGTTGAAATATTATATATTGTAAAAACAACCTGAGGATTGATTCTAAAAAATGTTTGACATGTTACAAACTTTACGGATACTATTTGCAATTTTCGTCTGCGATGTCGTAACAGCTCGAGCCTATGGATTTCTGAACATAACGCGCCAACCAAATGGAGGTATTTTGGATATAAAAATAATCTTTATGGAACAAAAGGAACATTTATTGTGTAACTGGGAGTCTCTTGAGTGCAAACATCCGAAGATAAGCGAGTTAATTTATTGCTTTTCTGACTTTCGTGACCAATCTACTTGGCTGCTAGCTGTTTGTAATATTTGGTCTACTGAGAGAGATGTCCTTACATAAACGCTTGGTATGCTTTCGCCGAAAACCTTAATTAATAATCCAGGTGGATTAACAACAAGCTAAACTGTGTTTTGCTATATTGTAGTTGTGATTTCATGAAAATTAAATATTTTTAGTAATTTAATTTGAATTTGGCGCTCTGCAATTCAGCGGATGTTGACGAAGATATCCTGCTAACGGGATGGGTGCATCAAGAAGTTAAGGGCCAACCGTGCTGCCCTGTTCTGAGACAATTGTAAGTCCCTCTTTGTGGCAAGTGACCACACGACTGAACAGTTGTCCAGGTGTGACAAAACTAGGGCCTGTAGGACCTGCCTTGTTGATAGTGTTGTTAAGAAGGCAGAGCAGTGCTCTATTATCTCCCTGTCTAAGCTACTGTTGCATCAACATGTTTTGACCATGACAGTTTACAATCCAGGGTTACTCCAACTTTCACATCATTCATTACAAGATTTAGTTGGGGTTTAGGGTTTAGTGAATGATTTGTCCCAATACAATGCTTTTAGTTATTGAAATATTTAGTAAGTTAGCAGTAATTCGCTCGCTGTAGTAGCTGACATGTAAAGTGTTGAGTCATCTGCATACAGAGACACACTGGATTTACTCAAAGCCAGTGCCATGTCATTAGTAAAGATTGGAAAAGTTAAGGGGCCTAGACAGCTGCCCTGGGGAATTCCTGATTCTACCTGGATTATGTTGGCTTCCATTAAAGAACACCCTCATCTTCACTCTAAGCCTTCAAGAAAGTGTGTGCCCTCGGGCCTGGAGGGAAGAAAAAGTCATTCCAAAAGGGGGCTTTACTATTCTTGGGTATCGGAATTACTTTTTTCCCCTCCAGGCCTGAGGGCACACACTTCCTTGAAGGCTTTGCTATTGGATGCCACCAGGCCTCACAAGACTCGGTCCCCAGTCCCCAGTACCAGTAACAAAAATCTATGCATGTACACTATATATACAAAAGTAGATTGACACCCCATCAAATTAGTCGATGTGGCTATGATCACCAACAACTATGAGAGCCTATAGGGAGGAGGTCCGTGTGGTGCAAGGACAGCAACCTCTCCCTCAATGTGATCAAGACAAAGGAGATGATTGTGGACTACAGGAAAAGAAGGACCGAGAATGCCCCCATTCTCATCGACAAGGCTGTAGTGGAGCAGGTTGAGAGCATCCACATCACCAGCAAACGAACATGGTCCAAACACACCAAGACAGTCATGAAGAGGGCACAACAAAACCTATTCCCCCTCAGGAGACTGAAAAGATTTGGCATGGGTCCTCAGATCCTCAAAAGGTTTTACAGCTGCACCACCAAGAGCATCCTGGCGGGTTGCATCACTGCCTGGTATGGAAACTGCTCGGTCTCCGACTGCACGGAAAATGGTACCGGAGCACCAAGTCTAGGTCCAAGAGGCTCCTAAATAGCTTCCACCCACAAGCCATAAGACTCCTGAACAGCTAATCAAATGGCTACCCAGATTATTTGCATTGCCCCCCTCCCCCCCCCAACCTCTGGAACGCTGCTGCTACTCTGTTATTATCGATGCGTAGTCACTTTAATAACTCTACCTACATGTACATACTACCTCAATTTCCTTGACACCGGTGCCCGCGCACATTGACATTGACTCTGTACCGGTACACCCCTGTATATAGCCCTGCTATTGTTACATTACTTGTTTTTCTTATCTCTTACTTTTTATGGGGGGGTGTATTTTCTTAACTGCATTGTTGGCTTATAAGTAAACATTTCACTGTAAGGTCTACACTTGTATTCGGCGCATGTGACAAATAAAGTTTGATTTGATTTATTTCAGCCACACCCATTGCTGACAGGTGTATAATACTGAGCACACAGCCATGCAATAGCCATAGACAAATATTAGCAGTAGAGGAGCACAGTGACTTTCATCGTGGTACCGTCAGAGGATGCCACCTTTTCAACAAGTTAGTTCATCAAATGTCTGCCTTGCTAGAGCTGCCCCAGTCAACAATAAGTGCTGTTATTGTAAAGTGGAAAGGTCTAGGAGCAACGACAGCTCAGCTGCGAAGTGGTAGGCCACACAAGTTCACAGAACGGGACTGCAGAGCACTGGCGTGCACAAAAAACATCTGTCCTCGGTTGCAACACTCACTACAGAGTTCCAAACTGCCTCTGGAAGCAACATCAGCACAATAACTGTTCGTCTGGAGTTTCATGAAAAGGGTCTCCATGGCCGAGCAGCTGCACACAAGCTTAATATCTCTCTGGAGTGATGAATCACTCTTCACCATCTGGCAGTCCGACAGAAGAATCTGGGTTTAGCGGATGCCAGGAGAACGCTACTTGCCCGAATGCATAGTGCCAACTGTAAAGATTGGTGGAGGAGAAATAATGGTCTGGGGCTGTATTTCATGATCCGGGTTAGGCCCTTTAGTTCCAGTGAAGGGAAATCTTAACGCTACAGCATACAATGACATTCTAGACGATTCTGTGCTTCCGATATTGTGACAACAGTTTGGGGAAGGTCCTTTCATGTTCAGCATGACAATGCCCCGTGCACAAAGTAAGGTCCATACAGAAATGGTTTGTCGAGATCGGTGAAAATGAACTTGACTGGCCTGCACAGAGCCTTGACCTCAACCCCAACAAACACCTTTGGGATGAATTGGAATGCCGTATGAAAGCCAGGCCTAATCGCCCAACATCATTTCCCGACCTCACTAATGCTTGTGGCTGAATGGAAGCAAGTCCCTGCAGCAATGTCCCAACATCTAGTGGAAAGCATTCCCAGAAGAGTGGAGGACCAACTCCGTATTATTGCCCATGATTTTCGAATGCGATATATGCTTTTGGCCATGTAATATATATAGTGAGACTGTTTAGTGCCAAAAATAAGGGGTTAAATACATAAACTTTCCTGATCTTTCTTATATATCTCAGATATAGGACTGTCACACCTTCTCCCGCTCAGCTGCCCTTCATTACAAACACCTGTCACCTTCATTACGCGCAGCTGTGCAATATTGGACTCAACTGGACTCCATTACTTTGTTGATTACCCCCTCTATATTTGTCTGTTCCTCAGTTTGTTAATAAAAACCATACCTAAATATGTAAAACTTGTATTTGAACTTGAACTTCATGAGGAGAGAGAATGCTGGAGTAAACCAGGCAGCAGACCCTTTTGTGGTGCTGAAACGTAAAGCTACAACTCTAGCACAATAAAAAGGAGGAGAACGGTTCCTAGTGCTGAAAATATAGCTAACTTGTTATGCAAGTGGCGCACAGAAAAGGATAGAGGAAAAACTGCACCAGTCGAGTAATTAATTTCAACAATAATCTTAATTTTTAATTTAACTTTACAAACAACGAGGGCTTAATTTGAGTCTATTTCTTCCCGAGCCTAGGAATATAAAATAACAACTGGCTGAGGTAGGCTATGAGGCTGAACAGCATCTTTGACAAGAAATAAAGCTATTTTTGTTATTAGGCCTCCTTACAATTGCAACAGGCCAAAAATGTAACATCCTACATAAAACAATAATTTAAAGAAAAAAGGCGATGTCTGTGTCTGAATGTCTGTATCGGGAGTCTCGGGATAGCCTGCTCCTGACCAAATAGAAAATACCTCTCCTTGAGACCTAAATGTGTTATTGTGTTATTGACTGCACGTTTGTTTATCCCATGTGTAACTCTGTGATGTTGTTTTTATCGCACTGCTTGCTTTATCATGGCCAGGTCGCAGTTGTAAATGAGAACTTGTTCTCAACTGGCCAACCTGGTTAAATGAAGTTGAAAAAAATAAATAGCCCTGGATAAGAAATCACAATTATGTTGGTATTTAGTATTGATTGCTTTCATAGAGGTAAAGGAAGACTCGCAGGTGTAAGTGGATCCCAACATTGTTAGCACATAAAATGCACATTTCTTTATTGTGCTGTATTCCTCTGAGCATGCCACCCAAAAACGCACACAAGGACTCGACACTCCTGAGCTCATCCATGATTTGTCTCGATGTCTGGGATTCAATCAGCTCAGATTGAATTGCGGCCTCATCCAGCTATGGTATAATTTTCTTACTGTAGCAAGGGAGGAGAATTTTCCACCTTGGCGGACTGTGAGAGGATCATGTACAAACCCAATGATATCCCTGGGTAGACTGCAGTCTTCAAATCTGGTGGAGAAATTGTCCCTCAGCTGCTTGATGAAATATTACATCACTTCTATGACAATGCTGTGGCCTGATCCCTCTGCTTGTCGTTTCTTCAGTGTGTTGAAATTCAGTAGCCTTTCAGATGACAAGTCCAAATCAAACAACTCAAGCTTCCTAGTAAAGGCCTCAAGTTTTTCCACCATGGCCACGACTGTTTCCCCTCTTCCTTGAAAGGGAACACCCCCCTGAAACGTACAAAAATTAATGCGAAGTCATTGGCACTGGACAAACCATATACACGGTGTCCAAAACCACTCAAAAAGTGCTTCCTGGACTGTTTTTCGAAATTCTTTCGATTTTTGTGTCAATTACACATGTATAAGAACTGTATCAACATACTTTAGTCAAATTTTATTATCATCATTTTTTAATATATTTTTTTACTTGTGCATAAGGCATATGTTTTGTCCATTTGCAATATGATTTCATAGGAAGTCAAAAGTCGAAAATGTGAACTTATCACTTTAACCTCTTGAACCTCTGGGGGCAGTATTTCATTTTTGGATGAAAAACGTTCCCATTTTAAACAAGATATTTTGTCACGAAAAGATGCTCAAAGATATTGTCTGTGAGTGCCACAGAACTAATGCTACAGGTGAAACCAAGATGAAATTTCATACAGGAAGTGAGCCAGATTTCGAAAGCGCTGCGTTCCAATGTCTCCTTATATGGCTGTGAATGCGCAAGGAATGAGCCTACACTTTCTGTCGTTTCCCCAAGGTGTTTGCAGCATTGTGACATATTTGTAGGCATATCATTGGAAAATTGACCATAAGAGACTACATTTACCAGGTGTCCGCTCGGTGTCCGCCGTCAAAACTATTGCGTAATCTCCAGGTGCGTGCATTTTTCCATTTTGAACAGAGGAGAAACAAAACTACCACGATGGATTTATCAGCGAAAAACACCTTGAGGATTGATTCTAAACAACGTTTGCCATGTTTCTGTCGATATTATGGAGTTAATTTGGAAAAAAGTTTGCGTTGTAATGACTGAATTTTCAGGGTTTTTTCTTAGCCAAACGTGATGAGCAAAACAGAGCGATTTCTCCTACACAAATAATATTTTTGCTATCTAACTGAGAGTCTCCTCATTGAAAACATCCGAAGTTCTTCAAAGGTAAGTTATTTTATTTGAATGCTTTTCTTGTTTTTGTGAAAATGTTGCCTGCTGAATGCTAGGCTTAATGCTATGCTAGCTATCAATGCTCTTACACAAATGCTTGTGTAGCTATGGTTGAAAAGCATTTTTTGAAAATCTGAGATGACAGTGTTGTTAATTAACAAAAGGCTAAGCTTGTGAGCCAATATATTTATTTAATTTCATTTGCGATTTTCATGAATAGTTAACGTTGCGTTATGGTAATGAGCTTGAGGCTATAATTACGCTCCCGGATACGGGATTGCTCTTTCACAACAGGTTAAAAAAGTCCTTTCTGGACCGTCTTTCGATTATTTTTGTCAATTAATCATGTGTAAGAACTGTATGAATATACTTTTGTCAAATTGTATTTTCATAAAAAATGTATTAATATTATTTTTTTACTTGTGCATAAGAAATATGTTTTGTCCATTTGCAATATGATTTCATAGGAAGTCAAAGTCAAAAGTCACTTTGTTTTGGCCAAATGCCATAAGAAATGTCCAAATGCAATATGAAAGATTTGAAAATGCCAAATCAGGATGTTATGTCCATTTGCCATGTACCATCACGAATCTGTCATGCTCCAAAATACTGCAGAAATGCAAAAATGACTGGCCTGATGAACACAGGATGGCCGGTCAGTGATAGTGGTTCCTCTCCGTCTCTCGCTGTGTTGATTTCATCATGTCCATTTGGTGATGTTATTTCACTGTTGGATCATATTGCAAATGCACGTGCATTTGTGTTGTGTTGATTCTAAGCTTGCTGGAGCAACCGGAAGTCGCTAAAATCACCCTAAAAGTGTTTTTCCATACCCAACCAGCAGTTTGTGATAAATATTGCATTTAACCCTGTGTAAATCGGTCAGTTCTTAACGTAAACACTTAAAACTCAGGATTCTGTAAAGGCTTACCCCAATCAGGATATGTGTTTACTTATAGCTTCCTGTGCCAACCGGAAGTGCCTTAAATGGTGTCATAGGGGCTGTTTCAAACGGTTAAAAAGGTATTATCTTTTCAAACTGTCATATGTGTGATTAGGCAACCCCCATGAACTGTAAATCAGTCATGTCTGCCATAAAATTGCTAAGAAAAAAATCACACACACATAACTAGGACAGAGGGACACATTGAGGTGCATAGAGACAGACAATGCCTGCAATATTTACCTTTGTTCGAACTAAAAAAGAACCGTCAGACCTAGAGTTCTGAAACTTTAGAAACCTGTTCTAGACCCCAGGTCGATAGTGCGTGGTGAGTTACGTGGCTCTAGAAGGTTATCGGACCGAGAAACAGCCTCGTACATTTGCAATGACTTCAATTCATTTTGACCATTACGAAAATGACGACATTTATAAAAGTCCCAGAGTCGCAAGACTAGGTGCATTGACTTGCTAGTTGACTTTTGTACATTTGCAATGTGTTTAAACGGAGAGGGACCATCACCAAAATGGCATTCTGAAATCAACACTACGCCCCGCTTGACCGTAGCTCGCTCTGAGTGCAGCAAAAGTGAAAAAAAGCAGGCTCAAAATGAGACCTGGCCCTAAATTTCAGGGGCTTTTGGGGGACAGCGGCGGAACCGTTAGGTATAGAAGGACAATTCAACCACAGCAATGTTCCTAAGGTCCTCTCGATCTGTGCAAGCCTAACCTTGACCGTGTGGCATTAACCCTTAACAGTAAAACAGGGTTTTTTGATCTCACAGATTACAATGACATCTCTCCCCATAGGAATACATTGCCTGCTCCCCTAAATTCAACCTAGAGCCTATGTGGGTTAATAATACCTTATGAACCTGTCTTTAATGACAATCCATCAGGCCACTATGAGGTCTACCTGTGTCTATTCTAAGCTTCGTGGAGCAACCGGAAGTGGTTAAATTCACCCAAAAGGTATTTTGATGTACATAACCTGCAAATGTGAAAATGACTGCATTCAACCCTGTGTAGATCAGTCAATTCTTAACATAAAGTCCTTAAACTCAGGATTCTGTAAGAGCATACGGCAAGCAAGATATGTGTTTACTTTTAAACACCTTTAATAACCTCTTGCGACGAGCAATCCCGGATCCGGGATCGTAGCCTCAAACGAATTAGCATAACGCAGCGGACATAAATACCCCTAGAAACTTTTCCTCCTCATGAAAATCGCAAATGAAATGAATTAAATATATTCAAACACAAGCTTAGCCTTTTATTAACAACACTGTCATCTCAGTTTTTCAAAATATGCGTTACAGCCAATGCTAGACAAGCATTTGTGTAAGTTTATCATGGCAAAATGCTATGCTAGGCTCTGCTGGCAGCAGGCAACATTTTCACGAAAATAAGAAAAGCAACCAAATAAAATAATTTACCTTTGAAGAACTTCGGATGCTTTCACTCAGGAGACTCCCAGTTAGATAGCAAATGTTCCTTTTTTCCAAAAATATTATTTTTGTAGGCGAAATAGCTCCCGTTTGTTCATCATGCTTGGCTGAGAAATCAACCGGAAAATACTACCACTACAACGCCGAACTTTAAAAAAAATTAACTCCATAATATCGACAGAAACATGGCAAACGTGGTTTAGGATCCATCCTCAAGGTGTTTTTAACATATATATTCAATAATATATTCGTCGAGGCAATTGGTTTCTCATAAGAAGCGATTGGAAAAATGGCTACCTCAGTATTTTACGCAAGATTTTCTGCGGGAGACACCATGTGACCACTTGCTATATATGGTCCCTTACGGCTATTCTTCAATGGAAATGCGTAAAAAGACGTCACAATGCTGTAGACACCTTGGGGAATACGTGGAAATTGTAAGCTCATTCGTAGCTCATTCACAGCCATATAAGGAGTCATTGGCATGAAGCGGTTTCAAAAAATGCGGCACTTCCTGGTTGGATTTTTTATCTGGGTTTCTCCTGTAACTTCAGTTCTGTGGCACTCACAGACAATATCTTTGCAGTTTTGGAAACATCAGAGTGTTTTATTTCCAAAGCTGTCAATTATATACATAGTCTAGCATCTTTTCGTGACAAAATATCTTGTTTAAAACGGGAACGTTTTTCATCCAAAAATTTTAATAGTGCCCCCTAATGCATAACTGGCGGTCACAGTGTCTGTTTCGAAGGGTTAAAAAGGTCAGATAAAGGTTCTCCCACTGTCACCCAAAAGCAAATGAAAATTAGGGCCAGGCTTCATCATGGGCCTACTTTTTCTCACTGCGCTTGGACCGAGCGAGCTACGGTCAAGCGGGGTATCTTGTTGAACTCGGCACAGCCTAGAGATTATGAAAATGCCATTGCAGGCTCTGAGTGTCTTTAAGCACCGCACTTTGTCACTCCATCCTTGCTGTGTGTGTGTGTGTGTGTGTGAGAGAGCTTTTCTTTGACATCTGTTGGGAGAAATTACTGATTTACAGTTTATGAGGGTTGTCTAATAACACATATGACATTTTGAAAAGATCAGACCTTTTTAAACCTTCAAAACAGCTCCTATGACACCATTTTAAGGCACTCCCGGTTAACACAGGGAGCTGAAAGTGAACACATATCCTCCTGGGGTAGGCAATTATAGAATTTTGAGTTTTAAGTCTTTATGTTAAGAACTGACTTATTTACGGAGGGTTTAGTGAGTGTGTGTTATTTCAGAAAATCACAGAAAATCACAGAAATCTCGCAGAGCTCCGAAGCACACTTTAAAAAGATTCGTATGAACACGCTGCAACTGGATCTGTAACACAATTATTTATTTTTTTAATACAAACAACTATTTTTGAACATCACCAATTTGACATTGTACGATTTCTCTTAAATGACGATAGATAAATGGCTGTTTTTTTTTTATTGACACCGTAGGTTCACTTACTTTGACGTGAAGCAGTCAAAATTATTTTTCTATTTTCATTTTTGACCTTTAATCCCAGAAAAATGGCCATAACTCGGTTGAGGCCTAGACGCCATCTTGTGCGGGGCCAACTGCCCATTATGCCAAACCTAGGCTCACCAAGTTTCGTCTCCAAAATATTTTCCGTTTAGGAGATAAGGCCACGTCGTGATTGGTGATATTTTGTACATTTACAATATGATTCCAATCGCCCTCTTGTGGGATTTACCGGGACAGCACGGCCCGACGCCGTCCGCGAATTTCAGAAACGTTTTCGGACGTCTAGTAAGGGACCGTACATTTGCAATATGGACTTTCTCACTAACAATATGGAAAGCGTCAAAATGTTCCCTTAAAACCTCTTAAGTCTACCCCCTCCTTTTTCGAACATTCTGTTAAAAATCGCGCAACTTTTCAGCGTCCTGCTACTCATGCCAGGAATATAGTATATGCATATGATTAGTATGTGTGGATAGAAAACACTCTGAAGTTTCTAAAACTGGTAAAATCACGGCTGTGACTATAACAGATTGTTTGTTTCATCAAAAAACGCAAGAAAAACTGCTCTCTGAAAGCTAAAAATAATTTCCATGCATCAATTTCATGGGTTGTTAAAAGGGCACAAAATTAATTATGGATCTGCATGCAATTCCTACAGATTCCACACGATGTCGCCATTGTCGTCATTTTCAAGGGACTTTTTTCTTGGTAAATCCAACTAACTGGATTCCATTTCTTCCGGTCTCCACCAGGATGTTTTGAATGTGCACATTGGCAGCCATTGATTTGAAAACGAGGAGCTATTGAATATACATCGCCCTGTAATCATTTTGATAGATTATAAACGTTTACTAATACCTAAAGTTGGATTACAAAAGTATTTCGAAGTGTTTTGTGAAAGTTTATCGTCGACTTTTTTAATTTTAAAAAATGACGCAGCGTTTAAAAACGATGTTTTTTTCTGAATGACACAGCTTCCATAGAAAGCTATTTTGGGTATATATGGACCGATTTAAACGAAAAAAAGACCCAATAGTGATGTTTATGGGGCATATAGGAGTGCCAAGAAAGAAGCTCGTCAAAGGTAATGAATGTTTTATATTTTATTTCTGCGTTTTGTGTAGCGCCGGCTAAGCTATATCTTTGTTTACATCGCATTCAGGCATTTTGGGGTGTTGCATGCTATCAGATAATAGCTTCTCATGCTTTCGCCGAAAAGCATTTTAAAAATCTGACTTGTTGGCTAGGTTCACAACGAGTGTAGCTTTAATTCAATACCCTGCATGTGAATTTTGATGAACGTTTGAGTTTTAACGAGTACATTTAGCATTTAGCGTAGCGCATTTGCATTTCCAGGTGTCTACTTGAGACGTCTGCGTCTCAAGTAGGAGCAAGAAGTAATATGTATGCAACTGCAGATTTAACCCGTTTAAGTGACAGAATATGTCAGCCAAGAAAGCTTGTGTAGCTTGCAGTTAACTCTTCAATTTTTCACTGTCGGGCCTATGTTCCATGCTTAGATTCATAATGACGTCTGATATTGAATTCTTCATACACGGCTACATTTTCAATACAAAAAAGACACTGGCTTGGTATTGGGATTGGAAAATTCCCTGAAATTTAGATTTTCATTATCCACCTATCTTTTAAGACTTTATGAGAGTGACATTTTCTCTTGTTGTCACGCTAATTGTTTTGAATGAAGAAAAGTAGTGTAGTGCTCGGTTCTTAATAAACAGAGTAAAAACTAGGCAAAACTCAAACCAAGTTTATTCACCAACTGGGTCAAACAGCTGCAAAGACCTGTTTCCCCTAGTATTTATAGCCCCTTTAGGCGGAGTCTCCTCCTTTTCTCTAAACACACCATTTTGGTCAGGTTTACATCCTTACGTTGTGTAGGAAATATGAAGAACAATTAAACTATTTTTTGTTAAGATAGGAATTGATTTTAGTTTTCTAAAGAGATCAAAGTTTTCATGTCCTTTGCACATTAACTAAGCCATGCCCCGAATGAGGTCAGATGAGCGTGTCAGTGTGATGGAACCGCCCTTTTCTACCAGAGTACTTAAAATTATTAATAATTAACATGCAGACGTGAAGCGTGAGCTAAACGTTGCAAATGGTTAAAACTCCCAAACCAGAAAGCGTCCAGCTGTGGCCACACATTGAAATGGTGGGAAACTTTGAAACTCAACAGGAAGGGAAGAAGATAAACTCACTAGACCAGAAAATTTGACAGTCTGCAGCTGTGCATGTAAAGGGATCTAGAACTTTGTCTGTCTACCTGAGTAAAGAGGCCAGAAGCTCATCTCAGACAATCACGGATGCATCTAAGTAGTTGCTCTGAAGAAACACCTCTGGTGAACAACTAGAGCCTTACACCCATTGAGCCCTTCTCATATAATTATTGATTGGTTTCAACAGAGAGACTACGAACAAAGACATCTACACGTAAATACATTGCATTTCTTACCCAAACGGGCGGTGGTTCATGTGCAAGGTATAGGGTTAATGTGAGAATAGTTATAAAATGTATCCACAATAAATGTCCCTTTTTCCCTATCTCTCAATTTTCCCCACCCCCTTCTCCATCTCTAGAGAAGCCGTCATATCATTATATCTTGTCAGTCCACTAGGGACTTTTGTCTCATGTTAGTGTGTATGTGTATTCTGTGTTATTATTAACCTCTTTGATCTCTAGGGGCGCTATTTCATTTTTGGATAAAAAATGTTCCCGTTTTAAGCGCGATATTTTGTCACGAAAAGATGCTCGACTATGCATATTCTTGACAGTTTTTGAAAGAAAACACTCTGAAGTTTCAGAATCTGCAAAGATATTGTCTGTAAGTGCCCCAGAACTCATTCTACAGGCGAAACCAAGATGATGCGTCAACCAGGAAATGAGCAGATTTCTGAAGCTCTGTTTTCCATTGTCTCCTTATATGGCTGTGATTGCGCAAGGAATGAGCCTACACTTTCTGTCGTTCTCCCAAGGCGTTAGCAGCATTGTGACGTATTTGTAGGCATATCATTGGAAGATTGACCATAAGAGACTACATTTTCCAAGTGTCCGCCTGGTGTCCCTGCGTCGAAATTGGAGCGTAAAGCCAGGTGCAATTATTTTTCCATTTGAGAGCAAGGAGAAACCAGGCTTCCAGGAAGGATATATCATTGAAGAGATATGTGGAAAAACACCTTGAGGATTGATTCTAAACCACGTTTGCCATGTTTCAGTCGATATTATGGAGTTAATTTGGAAAAAAGTTCGCGTTTTGAGGGCTGAATTTTCGTTTTTTTTTTTTTTTTTTTTTTGGTAGCCAAATGTGATGTACAAAACGGAGCTATTTCTAATACACAAAGAATATTTTTGGAAAAACTGAGCATCTGCTATCTAACTGAGAGTCTCCTCATTGAAAACATCAGAAGTTCTTCAAAGGTAAGTTATTTTATTTGAAGGCTTTACTTGTTTTTGTGATAGTTGCCTGCTAAATGCTAACGCTAATGCTAACGCTAAATGCTACGCTAGCTAGCTACTGTTACACAAATGATTGTTTTCCTATGGTTGAAAAGCATATTTTGAAAATCTGAGATGACAGTGTTGTTAACAAAAGGCTAAGCTTGAGAGATAGCATATTTATTTCATTTCATTTGCGATTTTCATGAATAGTTAACGTTGCGTTATGGTAATGAGCTTAGGTCTATAAATAGAATCCCGGATCCGGGTTTGGTCGTCGCAACAGGTTAAGTTAGTCAATAAATAAATAATTAAATCAATTTGTGTAGAACTGAATAATCAGAAAGGGCTGGTCTTTCTTGCTGATTCAAGAAGTCTGAGACGTTCAGAATGAGACTGATTTGATGCAATAATAAACTGAAGTTATAGGCTAATTATTAAATCAGTTTGCCAGCTCCAGGTAGGCTACATAAGTTGCACAAATTTATTTGCAATGACTCCATTGATGTTGTAATTTCAACATATATATTATATCAAATGGTTGCCTCCAGTACCCTACAATGGCATATAAATGAATAGGTTACTTGATGGCCAACAGAGGTAAATTAATCATTCTCCACATTTAATGTCAGTTTCATTGAGGTCTTTTCCCCATAAAAAGAACCATGGGATGGAGTTCCATAACTTACATTTCAAATGTCCACTTGGGCAGCCCACGAGACCTAAAAACTGAGAATGCTCGATTAAAATACTTTGTTTGATACTGTTTTCTTTAAAACTTCTTGTGACTCTCAAACCCGGATCCGGGAGCGTAATCATCGCCTGACACTAATTAGCATAACGCAACGGACATAAATCTTACTAGAAAATCTTCCTATTCATGAAAATCAGAAATGAAATATATTGAGACACAACTTAACCTTTTGTTAATCACACTGTCATCTCAGATTTTCAAAATATGCTTTACAGCCAACGCTAGACAAGCATTTGTGTAAGTTTATCATAGCCTAGCATAGCATTATGCCCTGCTAGCAGCAGGCAACATTTTCACGAAAATAAGAAAATCAATCAAATTAAATAATTTACCTTTGAAGAACTTTGGATGTTTTCACTCACGAGACTCCCAGTTAGATAGCAAATGTTCCCTTTTTCCCAAAATATTATTTTTGTAGGCGAAATAGCTGTTTGTTCTTCACGTTTGGCTGAGAAATCTACCGGAAATTGCGGTCACTACAACGCCAAACTTTTTTCCAAATTAGCTCCATAATATCGACAGAAACATGGCAAACATTGTTTAGAATCAATCCTCAAGGTGTTTTCCACATATCTATTCGATAATATATCCACCGGGACAATTGGTTTCTCATTAGAAGCGATTGGAATAATGGCTACCTCTGTAATTTACGCAAGATTTTCGGCGGGAGCCATCATGTGACCACTTGCTCAATTCAACATAAATGCGTAAAAATACGTCACAATGCTGTAGACACCTTGGGGAATACGTAGAAAGCGTAAGCTCATTCGTAGCCCATTCACAGCCATATAAGGAGTCATTGGCATGCAGCGCTTTCAAAATATGGGGCACTTCCTGATTGGATTTTTATCTGGGTTTTGCCTGTAACATCAGTTTCTGTTATACTCACAGACAACATCTTTGCAGTTTAAAACGGGAATGTTTTTTATCCAAAAATGAAATACCGCCCCCAGAGTTTCAAGAGGTCAACATTAGAGTGTAGTTCAAACCTCTTCCAAGCGAATGTAAGTTGTTTTCCAGTGCTTTGTCTCCATTATTTAATGATGTGCATCAGTTCTTGCGTGTTAACATGTTTTAGGGGAAAAGGGTTGGAAATGGTTGTCTTCATAATGACAATCTAAACAGCTTACCTACAACTGGTAAAAATGTGTCACTACGTGCGGGCCTGCTGCTCTCTCTCCTCTGGCTCACGTGACTCAGCCAATAGCTGTAGTGCTCTCTCAAGACACAGACACCCCTCCAACCCTCCCCACCACTCTTTCACTCAGCAACAGTCTGCCTCCCTGCCTGACAGTCGGCAGCAGGTCACAGTGAAATAGATTTTTTTAAAGAGAAATGCATGGCGGTCACGGTGCAACTTAGAAGTAGAACTTGGTTGCGGTTTCTTAGAACTTAGAAACTGCAACCAATACATATTCACCAGAGACATCTTTTTCAAAGTAGAACTATGTGAAGGAAAACTGCGGACATGGCAACCCTGTAGAGTGGTGTTTGTCAAACCATGAGACATCCTGTAAATTGGTGTTCTCACAAAATCGTCTGTAGCATCTGAACTGTTTGGCTTACAAACTTCCCGTCTATGAAAAGATGAGACTCTCACAAACACGATGTTGTTCTCCGTTTTGCCGTATGACCCCACAAGCGTCTTGAGACTCGTCTGAAGATGGTATAGCCGATCTGCCAACTTCTGTCTGCAGTGTCCAAACAGTTTGGTCTACACACTAATATAAACCCTCTGTGGAAAGGTGAGACTCTCACATTATATATTTCTTATTTCTCTGAGATATACTGTAGGACAGATACTTCAGAACAAAATTCCTTTAGATTTTTTGGGGGTACTTTCTGTTGTCCCATGTAGTGAATTTGTTATTCGATGCGTTTGTATGGGCTAATAGCAGTAAGACAAAAAAAGGTGATACTTCAAGGGGTCTTAAATTCTAAATCAAATAGCAAAATTATCCTTGGTATGACCTTCTTAAAACAATTCCATATAGCTCAGTATCCAATCAAATCAAATCAAATTTATTTATATAGCCCTTCGTACATCAGCTGATATCTCAAAGTGCTGTACAGAAACCCAGCCTAAAACCCCAAACAGCAAGCAATGCAGGTGTAGAAGCACGGTGGCTAGGAAAAACTCCCTAGAAAGGCCAAACTTAGGAAGAAACCTAGAGAGGAACCAGGCTATGTGGGGTGGCCAGTCCTCTTCTGGCTGTGCCGGGTGGAGATTATAACAGAACATGGCCAAGATGTTCAAATGTTCATAAATGACCAGCATGGTCAAATAATAATAATCACTGGCAGGCAGTAGAACACCCCTCCCCAGGCTTAGACAGGGCTTAGACTCTTGTGTTAACTAAATCATCAATATGCTTTTTGAAACATAGTTTTTCATGAGTCCAGATGCCCAGATATTTAAAAGCAGAGACATGATCAATATGGGCACCATCCAATACTTCGGAAAGTATTCAGACCCTATCACTTTAACATTTTGTTACATTACAGCTTTATTAAAACATTTATTAAATAGTTTTCCCCCCTCATCAATCTACAATACCTAGAATACCTCATAATGACAAAGCAAAAACAGCTAGTTTATTACAAATATCACATTTACATAAGAATTCAGATCGCTTACTCAGTACCTTGTTGAAGCACATTTGACAGTGATAACAGCATTGAGTCTTCTTGGGTTTGACGCTACTAGCGTGGCACACCTGTATTTGGGGAGTTTCTCCCATTCTTCTCTGCAGATCCTCTCAAGCTCTGTCAGTTTGGTTGGGGAGTGTCGCTGATCAGCTATTTTCAGGTCCCTCCAGAGATGTTCGATCAGGTTCAAGTCCGGGCTCTTGCTGGGCCACTCAAGGACATTCAGAGACTGTCATGCCCTGATCCGTTTCATCTGTCTTTGTGTTTGTCTCCACCCACCTTCAGGTGTCACCCGGTTTCCCCATTAGTCGCTGGGTATTTATTCCGGTGTTCCCTGTTTGTCTGTTGCCAGTTCGTCTTGTCAACCAACGTGGTTTTCCTTACTCCTGCCTTTTCTTTCCCTCTTTTTCTAGTCCTCCCTGTTTTGACCCTTGCCTGCCTTGATTCTGAACCCGCCTGCCTGACCATACTGACTGCCCTGACTCGAGCCTGCCTGCCACTCTACCTCCTGGACTCTGACCTTGTTTGTGATCTTTTGCCTGTACACGACCATTCTCTTGCCTGCCCCTTGGATTATAATAAATATCAGAGACTCGAACCATCTGCCTCCCCTGTCTGTATCTGGGTCTCGCCCTGTGCCCTTATATAGACTTGTTCCGAAGCCACCCTTGCATTGTCTTGGCTGTGTGCTTAGGGTCATTGTCCTGTTGGAAGGTGAACCTTCACCCCAGTCTGAGGTCCTGAGCACTCTGGAGCAGGTTTTTATCAGGATCTTGCTGTAATTTGCACTGTTCATCTTTCCCTCGATCCTGACTAGTCTCCCAGTCCCTGCCGCTGAAAAACTTCCCCATAGCATTATGCTGCTACCACCATGCTTCACCATAGGGATGGTGCAAGGTTTCCTCCACACGTGAAGCTTGGCATTTTGGCCAAAGAGTTCAATCTTGGTTTCATTAGACCAGAGAATCTTATTTCTCATGGTCTGAGAGTCTTTAGGTGCCTTTTGGCAAACTCCAAGCGGGCTGTCATGTGTGTTTTATTGAAGAGTGGCATCCTTCTGACCACTCTACCATAAAGGCCTGATTGGTGGAATGCTGCAGAGATGGTAGTCCTTCTGGAAGGTTTTCCCATCTCCACAGAAGAACTCTAGAGCTCTGTCAGAGTGACCATTGGGTTCTTGTTCACCTCCATGACCAAGGCCCTTCTCCCCCGATTGCTCAGTTTAGTTGGGTAGCCAGCTCTAGGAAGAGTATTGTTGGTTCCAAACTTCTTCTATTTAAGAATGATGGAGGCCACTGTGTTCTTGGGGACCTGCAATGCTGCAGAACATTTTTGGTACCCTTCCCCAGATCTGTGCCTCGACACAATCATGTCTCAGAGCTCTATGGACAATTCCTTTGACATCCTGGCTTGGTTTTTGCTCTGACATGCACTGTCAACTGTGGAACCTTATATAGACAGGTGTGTGCCTTTCCAAATCATATCCAATCAATTGAATTTATCACATGTGGACTCCAATCAAATTGTCGAACCATCTCAAAGATTATCAATGAAAACAGGGTGCACCTGAGCTCAATTTTGAGTCTCATAGTGAAGGGTCTGAATACTTATGTTTTGTAACATTTATTTTACCTTTATTTAACTAGGCAAGTCAGTTAAGAACAATTTCTTATTTTCAATGACGGCCTAGGAACAGTGGGTTAACTGCCTGTTCAGGGGCAGAACGTCAGATTTGTACCTTGTCAGCTCGGGATTTGAATTTGCAAACTTTCGGTTATTAGTCCAACACTCTAACCACTTGGCTACCCTGCCGCCCCATGTAAATTATGTATTTCTGGTTTTATTTTTAATAAATTAGCAAAACATTCTAAATACCCATTTTCACTTTGTCATTATGGAGCATTGTGTGTAGATGGCTGAGTATTTTATTTAATTTAATTTAATCTTTATTTAATGTGGAAAAAGTCAAGGGGTCTTTCCGAAGGCATTGAACATATGCATAAATGATCAGATACAATTTTTTATATAATTTGGAGAATAATATATACTTGGTTTTATCTGCATTATTAACCCGAATTACTCAACCACAAACCGTCACCACCACGATAAATCATCAAGTTTAATCCATCATTGTATTATTTTATTCATTAAATTGGAACATCATCCAACAACAGTATATCTAAGTCTGGACATTACATCATTATCATTTCCATCATTTATGCATCAAGTGGCTAAGAGGAACTTTGAAATTAGTCTGAATAACAGTTGTTTTAGCTAACATTCCACTCCTTATCATTGCAAAGAGACTGTACTTTCAGCAATCTCATCGTTTAACATGCGCTGGAATTAAGGCAGAGTTGTCAGAAATAATTAGAATTGATAGCAAAGTCAAAAACAAACATTTAGTTGTTAGCTAGGCAAGTTGTTGTATTTTGAGGACTAAGTTGTTTTGTGGCTGGAATGTATTTAGTTTGAGAATTTAGACATTCGCTATCAACATTTGGCAGAATGGTTTCTTCTGGACAAATAAAAAATGGTTGCTTAGCAACCGGATAACAACGTCTTCTGTGGAGAAAAAAAATGACCATGTTCCTGTAACAATGTTCAGGGAGTGTGTTTAAATTAAATAAATGGAACATAATACATAATAAACTAGAAACACTAACAGCATACAGACAAGAAACAGAAACAATGACGCCTAGGGTAGGAACCAAAGGAGTGACATACAGTATATCGGGAAGGTAATCAGGGAAGTGATGCAGTCCAGGTGAGTCTAATGGCGCGCAGGTGCGCATAACAATGGTGACAGGTGTGCACCATAACGAGCAGCCTGGTGAGCTAGAGGCCGGAGAGGGAGCACACGTGACAGTTCCAATATTTGTATAATTGTTGTGATTGGAAGATAGCTGTGAGGGTGATTGAATCAGGGTTGAATCCTCTGTTTTCCTGGAGCTCATTAATTATAGAATGTTAATTTTTGAAGATGGCTGCATCTCTGATCAGTCTTCTCCTTGTATGAGCTGAAAGTTTAGAGGGACGGCCAGGTCTTGGTAGATTTGCAGTGGTCTGATACTCCTTCCATTTCAATATTATCGCTTGCACAGTGCTCCTTGGGATGTTTAAAACTTGGGAAATCTTTTTGTATCCAAATCCGGCTTTAAACTTCTTCACAACAGTATCTCGGACCTGCCTGGTGTGTTCCTTGTTCTTCATGATGCTCTCTGCGCTTTTAACGGACCTCTGAGACTATCACAGTGCAGGTGCATTTATACTGAGACTTTTACACACAGGTGGATTGTATTTATCATCATTAGTCATTTAGGTCAACATTGGATCATTCAGAGATCCTCACTGAACTTCTGGAGAGAGTTTGCTGCACTGAAAGTAAAGGGGCTGAATCATTTTGCACGCCCAATTTTTCAGTTTTTGATTTGTTAAAAACGTTTGAAATATCCAATAAATGTCGTTCCACTTCATGATTGTGTCCCACTTGTTGTTGATTCTTCACAAAAAATACAGTTTTATATCTTTATGTTTGAAGCCTGAAATGTGGCAAAAGGTCGCAAAGTTCAAGGGGGCCGAATACTTTCGCAAGGCACTGTATATGTTAGCACAGTGTTTAGATAGCGGTCACGGTCGTCTTATTCAGTTTTTTGTTTAAGTGTTCTTCGTGTTCTTCATTAATAAAGGATGTATTCTAACCACTCTGCGCTTTGGTCTACTCCATACGACGATCTTGACAATATATATTTAAAAGGGGGGGGGGGGGGGGGATCACCCTCTCAAGTCCACCCCTGTCCCTTCGCCATACCCTAAGTTAAGCTGAAATGAAGCCTCTGCTGTTTAAGTGATAATGCCATCGAAGCCGGTGTTTGGTGGATATATTGGCACGGATGTTGTTAAACCAGAGACGAAGTCGAGGGACAACAATCTGTGCCAATATATCCTCCAAACACCGGCTTCAAGGGCATTATCACTTTTATACAACCGGTTGCCAACATATTCAAATAATGATTGACATATATTCATTAAACTTTATTTTGATGAATTTATTCATACTATTTCATCCTTCCACAAGATACAGTACCGACACAAATCTAGGGTTGCTACCCAAGCAGGCTGGTTGTTCGTTCTATCGGTTCGGTTGCCAGAAAACACAACCCAGTCGTTCAGTCTAAATGTTCCATTGCCATACTGGCTGACAATGTTCTTATCCCTTGCTTGCTAGCTAGCCAACTACGGCTAACTTAGTCATGTCAAACAGTGCAGCCAGAATAACAGCAAAGTAGCTGCATTTGTGTTTGTTTAATCTCTTGATCCTACTTGAGACGCAGACGTCTCAAGTAGGCACCTGGAAATGCAAATGCGCTACGCTAAATGCTAAATGTACTCGTTAAAACTCAAACGTTCATTAAAATACACATGCAGGGTATTGAATTAAAGCTACACTCGTTGTGAATCTAGCCAACAAGTCAGATTTTTAAAATGCTTTTCGGCGAAAGCATGAGAAGCTATTATCTGATAGCATGCAACACCCCAAAATGCCTGAAGGCGACGTAAACAAAAGAATTAGCGTAGCCGGCGCTACACAAAAACGCAGAAATAAAATATAAAACATTCATTACCTTTGACGAGCTTCTTTCTTGGCACTCTTATATGCCCCATAAACATCACTATTGGGTATTTTTTTCTATTAAATCGGTCCATATATACCCAAAATAGCCATCTATGGAAACTGTGTAATTCAGAAAAAAAACATTGTTTCAAAACGCTGCGTCATTTTTTTAAATTAAAAAAGTTGACGATAAACTTTCACAAAACACTAAGAAATACTTTTGTAATCCAACTTTAGGTATTAGTAAAGGTTTATAATCTATCAAAATGATCACGGGGCAATGTGTATTCAATAGCTCCACGTCTTGAAATCATGGTCGGAAAACTCTCCTCCAAAACATCCTGTCGGAGACCGGAAGAAATGGAATCCCTCTCCTTTGTTTTCCCAAGAAATAACTCTCAGGAAAATGACGACAATGTGTGGAAGCTGTAGGAATTGCATCCGTGTCCATATTTAATTTGGTGTCCTTTAAACAATACATGCAAGTGGCGCATGAATATTATTTTCAGCTTTCAGTGACCAGTTGTTCTTGCGCTTTTCGATGAAACACACGCTCTGTTATAGTCACAGCCGTGATTTAACCAGTTTTAGAAACTTCAGAGTGTTTTCTATCCACACATACTAATCATATGCATATACTATATTCCTGGCATGAGTAGCAGGACGCTGAAATGTTGCGCGATTTTTAACAGAATGTTCGAAAAAGTAGGGGGTAAGCTTAAGAGGTTTTAATTAAGCTGTTTTCTAGTGACATTTATTTGGATACATCCATAACAATGAGGAAATTATGCACAATTCCGCCTGGCATGGAAAATGTGATCTCTCGTCAGGAGTTAGCCAACAACACAACTAACATAATCACTTGAAACTGAAGCTGGAAATACAGCAAACTAGCTGCACTTTGTTTCATTTTCCTGTTTTTTTTTCTATTGATAGTTCTTTGAATATATCCATAAAAATGATGCTGAGGGATGATTTCAACTGGCTGAGAAAAGCTGCCTGTCTGTCTCATCCCGACATGTTCATTACTATGGGAAGCTGGAGATGTGAAAATCGGAAGATTGTGGAAAATGTCGGAAGATTGTGGAAAATGTCAGAGAGACAGACAGCAAGGTTTACACAAATCTCCATTGCCAAAAACTAAATGTTAGTCTAAAAGAAATGTGAGATAATGTCTAGATGCTTTTTATAGTGGAGATCAAGGTTATACATTGCCTGGCTGGGCTGATGAGACAGTGGATTGCACAGTCAGATGGAACAGAATAAATAGGAATTTTAACATCATAGATTTAGCCAGTGGTAACTTGTGGAATAGACACCGGCTGGAATGCAGTTTTAACCCATCAGCATTCAGGATTAGTCCCACCCATTGTACTATATTCCAAAAAAGGCTAGCACACCATTACTGTAATAAAGTCACAACTTCTACAGTAGAATTCTACTATTTTTGAACACTAGCAATTTAAACTTCTGCATTTCTTCAACTATCATGATACTTTTGACCAGCTGAAATAGGTCACACAATTTTTCTTAATGGAAAATTACCTTTAGTTTTAATCACAAAATCAAATGTTAGCCAATGGTTGTTTACATTTCTGCAGAGCATTTCTACTCGGATGATTGAAAAAAGTCCTGTTGAGATTGAGGCTGTACTAATATGAACATAGCAGAGGAGGTATATTCTGCAATGTGTTGATCCTAATTCTCCTTACACAACACTTGGATCCATAGCCACTGGATAAACTATTTAGATCACTTTCTTTGAATTATTTCTGTCAGATTCACATTGAAATGAAATGGAGTACACAGCACTGTGTAACGGTTTTCTTCCTGGGAAGGCGAGGAGGACCAAAATGCAGCGTGGTTAGAGTTTATGGTTTTTAATAAGAGAAACTAAACATGAACACAATTCCAAAATAACAAACGTGGCAAAACCCGAAACAGTCCTATCTGGTGCAGAGAACACAAAGACAGGAAACAACCACACACTAACCCCACCACAAAACAAGCTACCTAAATATGGTTCCCAATCAGAGACGATGACTAACACCTGCCTCTGATTGAGAACCATATCAGGCCATACATAGAAACGGACAAACTAGACACACAACATAGAATGCCCACCCAGCTCACGTCCTGACCAACACTAAAACAAGGAAAACACAAAATAACTATGGTCAGAATGTGACACACTGAATAGAGAATGATGAGCAGTTCCATGTGCTACCTTCGTGTAAGCACATTACCCATGGTCATGGATGACATTGAGCTTCACAGGGTATTTGTGTTTAAAGTCCATTGGCTCAAGCATAGAAAATGATCTGAATCGAGACGAAAAGCAGCCGTTGTTAAGTGCAGACAGACATGCACAGGGAAATATTCCAAGTTCAACTTGAAACCCCTCTTCAAGAATGAACAAAGTTACAGAAACACAATCGCTGAATGACTGCATTATCTAAATGCCTCTACTCTGACGAAAGAATGGTTGACTAACTGAAAAGAGAATGTTGTAGACATAGAACATACCGTAGCTCTCACTCTCACCTCAACTGACAAGTCTTTGTGCCAGGGGTTTTCTTTGCCATTTGCCATGTATTTATATGGAAAAACAAGGACATATTCTACAGCAGCTGTGAATAACATTTTTGAAACTCATGCCAATAGAAGTAAATCACAGCTGAACACGTCCAATGTTCTTATATTGTATATACGGCTAATGTGGATACCTAATACATAGGTTGATAGCAAGGGAAGATGATAAAGTGCTAGAAATGTTCTTCTGAGTATCCAAAATCAAAACACCTCGTCTGTAGGTGTGCAGAGGTTTTTTTGGACGTTTTTTGGACGTTTTTGCATTGGTTTCAATGGACCACTTCTCTTCCCACCCTGTTAGAAAATGTTAACGTAAAAATGTTTGGCAGTGAACAATATCTTCTAGATCTAAAAGTAATGGGTAATTCCATGAAATGAGTGTCTTTTGCGTCCATTTGATATTTTAAGTAGACATTGCGCACCAATATTGACTTCTTTAGTCAATTATCTAAAAATAAATGCCCTTAAATATAGACCACATGGAAAATTCAATAAATATATATTTTCTATTTGAAAAGAGGCTTGCTAAAGTGCCAAAGTGCAGCATTTGACATGTTACTCCGTCAACCATGTGTTACTTCTAGGATGATTTCAAACCACAATCAAAACATTTCTCCAAGTTTCACCATCATTGTAAAGGTATTTTGTTGCTTTGACAAAGTCGTTTCTGAAGATTGTGATTAGTGATTCATTTACTCATTCTAAGTTCACTCTTACATGAACTGAACTCTCGTTTTAACATGGTGAAACAATTCCTTTTAAAATGTTTTTTTTTCTCAAAAGAAACATTGAGCATTTAATAGTCAAATTATAGTGTAAAAGCAGGTGAGCTGGTTTTACTGTTCTTGGCCATTTTCTGGTGTTTTGTGGTGGGAAACAGAACGGGTCAAGTACACAGTGCCTCCAGAAAGTATTCACACCCCTTCACTTTTTCCACATTTTGTTATGCTACAAAGTGGGATTACGATGGATTTCATTGTAAGTTTGTCAATGATCTACACAGAATACTCTGTAATGTCAGTGGAAGAAAAATTCTAACATTTGGAAAACTTCATGAAAAATAAAACATTAACATATCTTGATTACATAATTATTCAATGAATTGCAAAAATCACTGAAGCTGGAGACGTATATCTCCCTCTCTAACTTCAAGCATCAGCTGTCAGAGAAGCTTACTGATCACTGTACCTGTACACAGACAATCTGTAAATAGCACACTCAACTGCCTCATCCCCATATTGTTATTTATCTTCTTGCTCTTTTGCACCCCAGTATCTCTACTTGCACATCTATCACTCCAGTGTTAATGCTAAATTGTAATTATTTTGACTCTAAGGCCTATTTATTGCCTCACCTCCCTAATCTTCTACACTTGCACACACTGTACATATATTTTCCTAGTGTGTTATTGACTGTATGTTTGTTTATGTTTAACTCTGTGTTATTGTTTTTGTCGCACTGCTTTGCTTTATATTGGCCAGGTCGCAGTTGTAAATGAGAACATGTTCTCAACTGGCCTACCTGGTGAAATAAAAATTAATTAATTCTTTAAAAAATTCATCAAGCTCTGTCAAGTTAGTTGTTGATCATTGCTAGACAGCCATTTTCATGTCTTGCCATAGATTTTCAAGCCGATTTAAGTTAAAACTGTAACTAGGCCACTCAGGAACATTCAATGTTGTCGTGGTAAGGAACTCCAATGTATATTTGGCCTTGTGTTTTAGGTTATTGTACTGCTGAAATGTGAATTTGTCTCCCAGTGTCTGTTGGAAAGCAGACTGAACCAGCTTTTCCTCTAGGATTTTGCCTGTGCTTAGATCTATTCCATTTCTTTTTTTCCAAAAACACTCACTAGTCCTTGCCGATGACAAGCATACCCATAACATGATGCAGCCACCCCCATGCTTGTAAATATGAAGAGTGGTACTCAGTGATGTGTTGTATTGGATTTGCCCCACATGTAACAGGGTTAAATTGGTGATTCCCTTTGCCACTTTATTGTTAGGCCAATGGGTTTTTGGTTTTAGTTTGGTCTTGACTTCACCTACTCAAAATGGCATCAACATGGCATCTTATTGGCTGGTTTGTGTGGATGTTTCAGTTAGAATCGTCCCAGTGATCAAGCACCAAACCAGCGGTAAGTTGTTGGTTGCAAAGCACTGTACATTAAAAGTTATTTTTATACACCCAAGTGATGATTTGAATGTACAATTTATATCAATCTGTTTGTAAATGACAGTAGAACTTCACACATAAGATGCAGCGTTTATTTTGTGCATATTTGTTGTGCATTTTGTTGTAAAGAATTCCAGCTGATGCTAGCTAGTAACTTACTGTGTCTGGTGGTGGGGGGGGGTTTGTATATTTTGTACAGTGCGTGAGTGCAGAGTTGGATGGTGAGCCGTGCATTGCATAACATGCAATTTTGCGCTGTTTTTATCAGGTACATTGTTAAAAAATATTATATTATATATTGTAATTGTTGTATTATTTGGGAACTACGTTGCCCAGCGACCAAGCACCAAATCAGCGTGCGTGAGTGCAGAGTTGGATGGTGAGCCGTGCACACCATGACGTGCAATTTTGTGCTGATGCTACTAGTTGGAGTTTGTATCGATGAGTGATTGTACACAACGCAAGAAGAGTACTGTTACACAAACATAGCACCTTGTATTCAGGACATAGTTGATTTCTTTGCCACATTTTCTGCGGTTTTACTGTCGTGCCTTATTGCAAACAGGATGCATGTTCTTTTATTCTGTACAGGCATCATTCTTTTCACTGTTATTTAGGTTGATATTGTAAATGAACTACAATGTTGTCAATCCATCCTCAGTGTTACGGATACAAGTATCCTGTGTATTTCTTTTCTCTCCTTCCTCCCCTCACAGGTGGCAATCATCATTCCCCAATCAGTCGCTAATCAGAAGACACCTGCTCCTTTTCGCTTACCCTATCACATCCCCTTTCCCTTGGTTTAAAAACCCATTCAGTTGTTTTCTCTGGAGCTCGATCTCTCTGTGTTTCAATCTCTCTGTGTCTCTCTCTCCATCTCTATTTGTATGCAGAGATCTCTCTTTTGGTTTTTGCAACTACATTTCACATTGTCCGTTAACCTGTGAGTTTTGTTATGGTGTTTGACTGTTTGTTTGATGGTGGGAAAGGGGGTACCAAGACATGTTGCCCATGGGCATACACTACTCGTAGATCAACTTTGTCTAAATACACTAGTTAGAACTGGTCGGCTCACCCACTGTGTTTTTGGTTAGTTAGCTAGCTGTTGTTGAAGCAGGTAGACTAGCTTAGGGGTGTTTTTGAATACTTATTATTTCTTTCCTTGGGTCCAGCTCAGCCCCTTTTCCCGCTCCCCTTTACCGTGTGTTTAAAAAAGAAACCATGAGTGTTTGATCACAATTTAGTTGTCTGTGGTTTTTTGTTCTCACTGTTACTTTTTCACTATTATACTTTTCATGAGTTATGTTACGGGTCTCCCCCCCACACACACACACCTAGACTGCCGGGCCAAAGGGATTCGTAAGACTCAGTTTTCTCCTATCACAGCTATTTAAACTTTGTAACTGTTGGAAAGTCAACATTCAACATTGCCCTCATGGTGAAATCACTGAGCGGTTTCCTTCCTCTGCAGCTACTGAGTTAGGGAGGACGCCTGTATCTTTGTGGTCACTGGTGTATTGATACTCCTTCCAAAGTGTAATTAATAACTTCACCATGCTCAAAGGGATATTCAAAATCTGCTTTTTTTAAACCCATCTACCAATTAGGACCGATCTCTGCGAGGCATTGGAAAACCTCTCTGTTCTTTGTGGTTGAATCTGTGTTTGAAATTCACTGCTTGACTGAGGGATCTTATAGATAATTTTATGTGTGGGATACAGAGATGACATAGTCATTCAAAAATCATGTTCAACATTATTATGAGTCCATGCAACTCATTATGTGACTTGAATACTTATTGACAAGACATTTAAGCTTTAAATTTGTTTATGTAGGCCAGTGACCCCCCCCCCAAAAATCTAAATTTTATCAATTTTAAATTCAGGCTCTAACACAACAAAATTGTGAAAAGTCAAGGGGTGTGAGTACTTTCTGAAGGCACTGTAACACACTAATCCTTTAACCCATAGACAGGCTAGAAATGTTTTAGCAATATTTTGTTTTTTTTTGGGGGGGTGTGACGCTTACATTCAATTGTCACTGCCTTTTGCACATAACAAGCTTCCATTCCCCCTGTCATGATTTATGGCTGATTTAAGATGAACTTGTCAACCCTGATACTTTATTTGGCACTTAATAGATTTCTTTTTTTTATTGAATAACCTCTTGAGTTGGGAAAACGTGCTTTGTTATGGAGTTGAAGATGTGCTCTTCATGACAGAATGTTAAATTGAGGTGAAATTGAATGATTTTTTGGGGAGAAAGTTCCACTTCTCAAAAGGCATCAACTCGGTGGAACGACCCTAATAACTAGATCAAGATAACAGCTTGTAGCACCATAATCTGGTTGTTATAGTCAAGCACAAACACAATTTACAACATAAGATGTCGTCTTTCAACACCACCTGCTTGTTAATGTGTCATATTGCTATGACAATGCACAAATATTCTAAGCTACAATGTACAATATGATAAGTATTGTTTTGACCATTTGAAATTGCTTTTCTTTAAACTGTGACATCCACATGCTTTTATTCAATCAAACTCACTCTCAGCGATAATAATGGAGGATTTCCAGGAAGAAACGCCACATGACATTTGCTGTTACTTCTGCTTAGGTTGACTAGGGTCTTGGCCCCACTGTTGCTTCCATGGCCTGCGTGTAGCGGATAGCCTGATAATTCCCTAGCCTTGCACAATTAAGCCTCGATTACAGACTCCACTGGTCCAGGGGCTTTGAGTCAAGGTCCATCAAGTCCTCTACCTCTAACCTGTATCCCTTCCATTTCCTGATCCAGCTTACGAGTACATGGGTTTTTCTCTTTCAGTGACACATCACCTGAACTTTTGGTTCTGCTCTACTGACAGAGGGCAATGTAATAGGACTGCAAGGTACCGAACACCTGGTTTCAAGAGATTTAAAAATAACATCGTTGGCAATGACGGTTTAAAAGTTGTGCACTTTTATGTATGGATAGCCTACTAAGTAGTTAAGTCAGAGTTACCGACCAATTTCCTTTATAGTAGCTGACACAAATATCCTTCATTCATGTAAGGGACAATCAATGAGGGGCTATGTGTTTTATGGAAAATAATGCATGAACTGGAAGGTGTGTGCCACAATGCAGAGTGCAGTGGCACTCACCTTCCACGGAGTTGCATTACCTTCCATAGAACTCGTAGAACCCCAAGTTGATTATCACACTTATACAACGGCTATAATTTATCATACAAACACATTTTGCCACTAGAAATGTGTTCAACATTCACTGAAGTTAGCAAGTTTACTGGATGCCTGCAATAGTTACCATGGTAACCTAAGAACCAGGTTTGCAAGCTAATCAGGCCACCTCCTCTCTGTGTAGTGTCGTTGTCTAATAGGGCTCAGGCCACCTCTCTATTATGTTGTTATAATGTTGCACTTTTGGTTTTGCCATTTGGCAACATTGTATCAGCTATGCCACGCGTTATAGGGAATTATACAATGGGTGGGTCTAATCCTGGATGCTGATTGGTTAAAACCTCATTCCAGCTGGTGTCTATTTAAGTAATAAGGCACGAGGGGGTGTGGTGTATAGCCAATATACCACGGCTAGGGATGTTCTTATGTACGATGCAACGCAGAGTGCCTGGATACAGCCCTTAGCCGTGGTATATTGGCCACATACCACACCCCTTATTGCTATTATAAACGGGTTACCAACGTAATTAAAAATAAAGCAGTAAAAATAAATGTTTGTCATACCTGTGGTAAACTGTCTGATATACCACAGCTGTCAGCCAATTAGCATTCAGGGCTCAACCCACCCAGTTTATAATACATGGGTCTAATCCTGAATGCTGATGGGTTAAAACTGCATTCCAGCCGGTGTCTATTCCACAAGTGACCACTGGCTAAAGCTAGGACATTGAAATGCCTATTTACTCTGTTCCATCTCAATGCACAATCCACTGTCTCATCAGCCCAGCCAAACAATTTACAAACTTGATCTCCACTGTAAAAAGCAGACATTATCTTCCATTTCCTTTAGACTAGAATTGGTATTCAATAGCGGATATTTGTATAATACTTGAGGTCTGTATCTCTAACATTTGCAACATTGTTTAAATATTGAAATCGATCTCCAGCTGTCCCATAGTAATGAACGTGTAGGGGTCAGGAGTCGGGAAAAGACAGACAGGCATGCAGCTTTTCACAGCCAGTCGAAATCACGAATCAGCATCAGTTTTATGGACATATACAAAGAAATGTAAAATGAAACAAAATGCAGTTGGTTTGCCTCCTGGTTGTCACAGTGTGCCACCAGAGATTCTGGGTTCGAGCCCAGGCCGCGACTGGGAGGACCATGGGGCGACGCACAATTGGCCCAGCGTCGTCCGGGCTAGGGAGGGTTTGGCCGGCAGGGATATCCTTGTCTCATCACCAGGTCGCAAGGTGTACGGTGTTTCCTCCGACACATTGGTGCGGCTGGCTTCCGGGTTGGATGTGCGTTGTGTCAAGAAGCAGTGCGGCTTGTTTTGGATTGTGTTTCGGAGGACGCATGGCTCTCGACCTTCGCCTCTCCCAAATCCGTACAGGAGTTGCAGCGATGAGACAAGACTGTTACTACTACCAATTGGATACCATGAAATTGGGGAGAAAAAAGGTGGTAAAAAAAACTAAACAAATGCAGCTAGTTTGCCGTCTTTCCCGCGATTGTGTTAGCTGCGTTGTTGGCTAGCTGCTGAACAACAGTGTCCTGATGAGTGCAAACATTTTCTATGCCAGGTGAAATTGCGCATCATTTGCTCATTGTATCCAAATAAATGTAACTCGAAAACAGCTGTAACAAATGCATCTACTTTGCTGTTATTCTGGCTGCCCCGTTTAACGGGACTGTAAGTTAGCCGTACTTGATTAGCTAGCAAGCAAGGGATAAGAACGTTGCCAGCCAGTACGGCAATGGAACACTTAGAACGAACGACTAGGTCATGTCTCTGGCAACCAAACCGATATAAAATAACGACTAGCCGGCTTGGGTAACAACCCTAGATTTGTGTCAGGACTATGTCTCGTGGAAGGATGAAATAGTATGAATAAATTAATTATTTGATTATGTTGGTAACCCATTGTATAAAAGTGATAATGCCCTCGAAGCCAGTGTTTGGAGGATATATTGGCACGGTGACTTCGTCTCGGGCCTAACAACATCCGTGCCAATATATCCTCCAAACACCGGCTTCGAGGGCATTATCATTGAAATAATGAACACCAATCAAAAATGAGTATTCAACAATGCTGTGTTATAAATGTGATTACTGTATACTTACATCGTAATTACCCTTTAATTAATTAGGTTGTCATGTGTATACATATATATGCTGTCAAGCTTACAGGCATTTTCTTCAATGCTATGACAGGTGTCATCGAGTATTACTAACCTGGCCAGATCACATGAGCACTCATTACTTCACCATAACCACAACCAATCCACTCACGGCTCTCACACCTCTGGACTATTCTTGGAAAATCTTCACCTGTGTCCAAGCCTATTTATCAAATGTGAGTTGTTTCTGCTGAAGCATAAAAATCATAGCATAGCTGTCAAAACATGATTTATTCCATTTGAGGACTGGTCTAAACTTACTTGGTTGTCAATCAGCTCTAAGCATATCAATTTACATGTCTTGTTCTGTGTTACATTTCACTCACCAGCCAGACTTCAGAAATGTCATGAAGAAAAACTTATTTGGAAGTCGCTTATGATCTAACTCAATTGAGAAAGATAACCCTTTGTATTTTGATTGATAATTCTGTCCGTTTTTTATGATCTTTCATAAGATCTTTTCAAAAACCAAGTGAATTGAGATCTAAAAGGCTGTTTGATATTCTTTGTCTCATCTTGGGGGTATAATCAGACTTTTATCTGATGATTCACTTTTACAAAACAAAGTCAATTTCATGATGACATGAAAAAAAAATGTTATTGATGGAGAAGGGATGTCTTATATATGATTTCCCTCCCAGCTCCTTAGTACTTTAACACAAGTCGCAAATGGCACCCTATTCTCTACATAGACATATGAGCCTTGGTCAAAAGTAATGTAATATATAGGGAATAGGGTGCAATTGGGGCCCTAACCAGGGTTTGAGATTTAGTGAGGTCTGCATAGAGGCTCATTTACTGCACTTCTGTATGGTTAAAAAATTCCTAAATGCTATTTGGAGAACAGCATAAACAAGCAAACATTAAAGCTGCAAACAGCATTCCTGGGGTTCAAGCTGTGTGCCCACTGAGACACCATCAGGGCAAATTGAACTTCTGTACTCCTTACCATGGTTGGCTAATATCAGAACTCAAAATCAACCAGATCATGCTAAATGCTTTTGATTTATTTTGGACAATTTCTGTGATATTGAGTACTTTAAACATCTTCTTCTCTTGAACCAAATTTAGTATGTAGCATCTATGTATTCATTTCTTTAAATGCAACATTTTCCGAGAGTATATCTATAACAGCATGACCACTAAGAACCAATGAGCTTGCATTAATGTTTTTTCCTGTCACACAGTGCCACCATGCGGCCAAACTCAACCATACTCTACAAGTTAGCTAGACACACCTCCCCTCACCTGCATCACTCTGAGTCAAACAGATCAAGATATATAAACATGTGTTTGTTATTACACCACCGTGTCAATCTAAATGTGCTTAGATATGTTGAGTCTTGACAGTGTTTGGAAGATGTGTACCAATTCTTGTCACAAAATGAAGATGAATTTGTGTGAGACCTCGCCCATGTGAATGTTCATTGGTCAATAGCAGCCATGTTGATTTTGTTACTAGTCTGGAAAATATTGCGTTGAGAGAGCTTAGTCCATGCATTCCACATGTCAAGTTTCATGCAGATCGGTACTAGAGGAGTAGCGTTTTAAGTTATTTTCATAAAATTAAAAATGGCAGAACATTCATAATTGCAGACATTATGGGTTCTTGAGGCAAATGTGTTCCTTGTGAGGGGGGTGACCTATGAACGAAATTCCATTTCTCTAGGTCACATGGGGTGCGGGTGCTGACCTTTCAAAGTTAGCATTTCAATCGCTTGTTATAGCGCCATCATGTGGCCAATTGGCATTGTATTGCATGAGCGGAGGTGGCCCTTGGGCTTTTACCATATTACTTAGTTGCACAGTGCTGAGCCTTTTCATATCACGGGAATTCTAATTTCTTTACCAAAAGGGCAGAAAAAGGAACATAATAATTCAAGCCGCAAGCAGCATTGCCGGAGTTCAAGCTGTGGGTCCACTGTGCATCTGAATTGGACACATCGCCCAATGAACAATTTCTGTACTCTTTACTACGGTTGGCAAATATCAGAAATAAAAAAACAACCAGACCATGCCAAATGCTTGTAATGTACAGTACCAGTCAAACGTTCGGACACACCTCTTTCAAGGGTTTTTCTTGATTTTGACTATTTTCTACATTAATAATAGTGTTGACATAAACTATGAAATAACACATATGGAATCATGTGGTAACCAAAAAAGTGTTAAACAAATCAAAATATTTTATATTTGAGATTACTCAAAGTAGCCACCCTTTGCCTTGATGACAGCTTTGCACATGATTGGCATTCTCTCAACCAGCTTCACGAGATAGAAAGCGGCCTTTCAGGTTATGTCAATTTAGGACTCGTTTTACTGTGGATAAGATACTTTTGTACCGGTTTCCCCAGCACCCAGTGAGACCTCACTGAACAGAGACCTAAAAAAAAAAAAATCTGAACGTTTAGTCCTCAGGGTTTTGCCTGCTACATAAGTTATGTTATACTCACAGACATGATTCAAACAGTTTTAGAAACTTCAGGGTGTTTTCTATCCAAATCTACTAATAATATGCATATCTTATATTCTTGGCATGAGGAGCAGGAAGTTGAAATTGGGCACACTATTTATCCAAAAGTGAAAATCCTGCCCCCTATACCTTAAGAGGTGTCAACAATGTTGAATGGGTGTAGACAATGAAGACCTCTTCCAATAGGTACCAAAACATTCAAGGGCCAAATTTATCAAAAGTGAGGTTACAAGTTTATCAGCTTTCAAAGCAGAATTACTTCCCCTTTGTTCCTCAACTGTAGAGTGTATGATATACAATTTTCTAGCTCTGAGTCTCACAATTTCAAATTTTGCTACATAAATTTGAATCGAGCTGGTCAGTCACATATATTCTATTTATCAAATTTCATGCGGATCGGTCATTCATTGCTAGAGGAGTATCGTTTTCAGCATTTCTTTACAAAATGAATCAAGGCTGAACTTATTGGTCCTTAAGGAAAATGTGTTCTTTGTGAGGAGATGTATGTACCGAATTTCATGACTGTTGGTCAAAGGGGGTGAGGGGGGTTAGCTTTCAAAGTTAGCATTTTTAATCATTTGTTTTTGCACCAACATGTGGCCTACTGGCATGGGATTGCATAAGAGGTTTTGGCCAATGGATCTTTACCATCATGTGAAGTTGCATGTTAATTTTCCATGACGAAAGAATAAGAATAATTGTAATAATAATAGCGACTGCCAATAATAACAATAGATTTTTATCCAGATTCGCTTCTTTGAACCCCTAATAACCCCAGCTGTTCTCACCTTGGCATGTGTAGGTTCATTCACTTCAGGCGATCCACAAACACAAACAACAATTGTAATGTTATACTGCTGAAATTGGGAAATATGAGAAATTATTGACACTGACAAGTAGCATCAGCGACTGTTCAGATTGTTGTATTCATGAATTGCATAAAGACTTTGTCCATAAATATTTATTTTCGTAAATTACGTAGCGTTCACATTTGTATTCCTAGGCATTACTAATCAACCTCTGCACAAACAGACATCAATGGAGCACACAAATTATCATATCTCATTTACATGAATTATTAGAATATGACTTACGATTCTGTATTAATATAGGTGACGTAATTGTAATAAAGGTGGGTAATGGCTTAACTATAAACTCTAGCGGGCTTTAGAGATAAGATGAATAACCACCCATGTAAACAAAAAAGTATGACATTTTTAGAAGTGTATTTGTTCCATTCTGATTGCTTTAATTTTGTACGTTATCTTGCAAAGACACTATCAGCAGAGTCTCTAGTTGCCTACTTGAACCGGCTGCAAGATGGGGTAGTTCGCTTCAAGTCTCAGGCCTTTGGTCTGTGCCGCGAGAGGGTGGTTGGTGCAAGCCGTTTGAGAGTGTGGTGAATGATATAGAAAGAATTACTGCTCATAATTCCACTTGTTTGCAGAGGCAGGCCCAATTAAAGCTTAGTCAGATCAAGAATATAAGCGTTCTGAGCCTAATATTGGGAGCAATATTTAGATGTTAATCTGTAATTGATTTTCTTTATTTTGTACAAAATACACTGAATATACAAAACGTTAGGAACTCTTTCCATGACAGACTGACCAGGTGAAAGCTATGATCCCTCATTGATGTCACTTGTTAAATCCACTTCAGTCAGTGTAGATGAAGGGGAGGAGACCGGTTAAAGAAGCATTTTTAAGCCCTGAGACATGTATTGTGTATGTATACCATTCTGAGGGTGAATGGGCAAGACAAAATATTGAAGTGCCTTTGAACGGCAGTATGATAGTAGGTGCCAGGCGCACCGGTTTGTGTCAAGAACTGCAACGCTTCTGGGTTTTTCATGTTCAACAGTTTCCTGTATCTATCAAGAATGATCCACCACCCAAAGGACATCCAGCCAACTTGACACAACTGTCACGTCTGCCCCCGCTCCCCTTCTCTAGCGCTCGAGGTCGCCAGGCACCATTGTTACGTGCGCCTGCGCTTCATTGGACTCCATCACATCATTGATTGCCTCCCCTATTCCTGTCACTTCCTCAGTTTCATTCCTGTGTCTGCATTGATGTTGTTTTGTTTCTCTTGTCCAGACGCTGTTCTTGTTAATTTACTTTCTATTTATTATTAAATTCTCACCCTGTTCTTGCTTCCCGTCTCCCAGCGTCTGTGGTTACGGAACCGTCACAACAACTGTGGGAAGCATTTCAATATTTGCGCAGGTATGTGAAGTGAATTACCCATCTCGCAGTCGGTTCAAGCAGGCACTTAGACGCTGCTGATAGTGTCTTTGCCAGATGCCGGACAACATTAAGGCCATTTGAAATAAAATACAATCAAAATGCAAAAACGACAGTACTAAATATGTCATGCTTTTTTGTTTACATTGGTGGTTATTCATCTTGTCTCAATCACCCACTGGAGTTTAAAATTGTTTAAAATAAATAGCAAATATACAGTTTATTCATGATGGAACGGTGTCCTACACTATATCACAGACACCCACCTGAGTGACCTACCCACTAAGGGGAAGTCCTTATCCATTTCATAGGCCTACTGCAAATACAGTTGTTGCTCAACTAGGTTTTGCGATTATGCTGTGGGATTTAGAGGTAATTTGTGGGTTATTTACGGTACCCTGCGTCACTACTTCATTGCTCCAAACCAGTGCAAGGTGGAGTTAGAGCACTGATTATGCTTTTGGGTCCCAAGGCTCTACTGTGTCTCTAACTGACAATGAATGGGCGACATAAACCAAATAGAAACTGATAATTGTGCACAACTTCAAAATTGAATTTCAATTAACTGAATGATGAGGATGAAGAAGGTGATTGAATTTACAACAACAGTTTAAGAACTGCACGTGCACACCCTGAAAAATACACTTGTTTTCTTGTTTCTACTCGTCAGTATTATTTACTAAAACTATTGTTACACTAAGGTTTTTATTCTAAGAGAAACAAACATTTTCAATTATATTCCATTATATTCTTAAGATATATGTGTTGACTGAATACAAGCAAGTGATGTCTGCTAAATAATCAAGTTGATGCCGGCGTAATATAGCCTCGGCAACTACATAAAACCTGAGTGACTCACTCATTCACGGCTTTGGATCAAAATGAATAAGTACCAACATTCTTTCTGATAGTCTTGAATAAATAACTGTTTTGGTTATCCTGATCTGGACACCATGTATTATAATTGCCCATTATGGGCTATGAGCAGGACAATAGACTCTTGCCAACACCTCTCTGTATTTTTATAAGGCAATTGATCAGCATTAAAAACTTTGTGGATGGGATCTCACGAGTGGCGCAGCGGTCTAAGACACTGCATCGTAGTGCAAACTGCATTGCTACAGATGCTGGTTTGATACCTGTGCCGGTCGCGACCGGGAGACACATGAGGCGATGGTTGGCTTTTGTTTTCTCTCCTTCTAAAAACAGAAATAAACCATTCTAAATAACAAACTGCCATTATTTACATTTGAAAACGGAATTGTCTCCAAAGTATTGTTATTTTTTCAACAAAGCGACTATTGTTATGATTATTCATTAATTTAGAATGATATAAAAGCCCCTTAGATATTCTCACAGATTAGATTTGCCCTAACGAAAAATGCCACTCATAATGGCGCTGACGAGGAAAACGTTCCCGCTGTTCTTAGTGCCTGTCTGCACGTTCAAACTAAAACTTAAACTGTAACTAATAATGGCGCGAACAATGCCGCTTAGATATGAATTCGGAGGGCAGAAATTATTAAATGATAGTCTACCAGTATTCTTGAAATGTCTCCAGTAGATTTTCCGTTCCTTCTGAAAGCCCTAATCTGCTCACTTAAATTATTAGACAGCCTGGTCATGGTGCTACAGTATGTTACAGAATAATCAAAGTGAGGACAATCGGCGATCTGCTGTATACTTATGGCCTGTTGAATCTGAAAGTCACACCTTTCCAGTACTCCTCACCCCGCCCCAAACGCCACCCTTAACACAGTTACCATTCAAAAACGAGCTGTTTATCTGTTTATCTGCGACCAAATAGAACAGACGAAATGGACAAGCCAGCTTCTTTCTATGGTGCTACCCTTTCTAGGGTTAGGACCGTAAATGAGCCGGAGCTGAAAGGATCACCAAACTAAAGGTATTTTGGTTTCAGTCCATTTTCTTTTAAAACAAATTATATACCCTATCAATATGTAGGCATACTGTGTGATAAAATTGATAATTAAATACATATAAAAAAATTAACGTGAATGTGTTTTTGCAGAGCACACAACCATGATGACAACCGGGCAACAGCTAATGTGTTGGTCCAGAGCCAGGTGGTATTGGCAGAGAGTCACTTGCACTGCCTACACCGAACAACTTGTTTTTAAATGATGTGAGCAAAACATTTCCACTTTACTTATAACAGCAAGCCAGACAAAATTAAATGGGCCTTTTTAAATAATGAATATGAATTCGGAGGGCTGGAATTATAAAATATTAAAGCATTGACCCGCTCACTAAAGGCTTCAGTTATACAAAAGGTGTACTTAAATCCAAACTGCTTTTCCAGCAGATCAGAAGTAATGACTCACCCAGTGTTGAAAAATTGCCTTTTTCCCCTTTCAAATTAGTCTCTCACTTTCGGTTATTTGAAAATTAAATAATCTCCAGAATGTAGCTATTTAAAAAAAAAAACATAGAATACTGGTTGCAATTTCAGTTTAACCCACCAGAAAAGACAGAACAAATATTACAACAAATATTATGGTTAAACTGAAATATACCAATTGATATGAAAAATATATATTTTGGTAGAATAAAAAAAAAACTTGTCTAATCTTTGGTAACGATATCATAAATAGGACTGGTAGAGTTATGTCACACATGCAGCTAACAAAAATATATGGCAATGTCTGCTCTATCCAAAATTACAACCAACTGATTGTAGCATTATCACAAACATGAAGGAGGCAATTGGAAGGGGGAGAAGGAAAGGAACTTGTCTGTCTGCCCTACATAAAAGACCAAAATTGGTTAAAGAAAATTGTGATAAAAAAGTATACCAGTTTTATTTCAAGACCAAAACATGTACACCTGGGCCATACAGGTTGCAAAATTGTTGGGAAGAGATTTTCAAAGTGCCGATTCCATGGCATGTGTTTTATGAAATGATACACAAAACAATGCCAGCATAAAAACGTAGTTTTTCAATTTAGATTATTATACACATTTCTTGCAACCAATGAAATGTTAAAGTGCATTCAATATTCAGACCCCTAGACTTTTTCCACATTTTGTTATGTTGCAGACTTATTTTAAAATGGATTAAAAAAATTACATCAGTCTACACACAGTACCCCATAATGACAAAGCAAAAACAGCTTTAGATTATTTTGCAAATGTATAAAACAATAAACTCTGTAAATATCACATTTACATACGTATTTAGACCCTTTACTCAGTACTTTGTTGAAGCACATTTGGCAGCGATTACAGCATCGAGACTTCTTGGATATGACGCTACAAGCTTGGCACACCTGTATTTGGGGAATTTCTCCCATTCTTCTCTGCAGAACCTCTCAAACTCTGTCAGGTTGGATGGGGAGCGTCGTTGCACAGCTATTTTAAGATCTCTCCAGAGATGTTAGATCTGTTTCAAGTCCGGGCTCTGGCTGGGTCACTCAAGGACATTCAGAGGCTTGTCCCAAATCCACTCTTGTGTTGTCTTTAATTTTTTTTTTTTTACCTCTATTTAACTAGGCAAGTCACTTAAGAACACATTCTTATTTTCAATGACGGCCTAGGAACAGTGGGTTAACTGCCTTGTTCAGGGGCAGAACAACAGTTTTTTACCTTGTCAGCTCGGTGATTCAATCTTGCAACCTTCCGGTTTCTAGTGAAATGATCTAACCACTAGGCCACCTGCCGTCTTGGCTGTGTGCTTAGGGTCGTTGTCCTGTTGGAAGGTGAACCTTCATCCCAGTCTGTGGTCCTGAGCGCTCTGGAGCAGGTTCTCATCAAGGCTCTCTGTATTTTGATCCGTTCATCTTTCCCTCGATCCTGACTATTCTCCCAGTCTCTGCTGCTGAAAAACATCCCCACAGCATGATGCTGCCACCACCATGATTTACTGGAGGGATGGAGACATGTTTCCTCTGGGCGTGATGCTTGGCATTCAGGCCAAATAGTTAAATCTTGGTTTAATCAGACCATAGAATCTTGTTTCTCATGGTCTAAAAGTCCTTTGGGTGCCTTTTGGCAAACTCCAAGTGGGCTGTCATGTGCCTTTTACTGAGTAGAGTCTGGAGGAAAACCTTGCACCATCGCTACAGTGAAGCATGGTGGTGGCTGCATCATGCTATGGGGATGTTTTTCAGTGGCAGGGGCTGTTTTCATTTGCAAACATTTCTAAAAACCTTTATTTGCTTTGTTGTTATGGGGTATTGTGTGTAGATTGAGGAAAAAAAACTATTTCATCCATTATAGAATAAGGCTGTAGCATATTAAAATGTGTAAAAAGTCAAGGGCCTCCAACTGCTCTTAAACGCTAGTAAAACCAAATGCATGCTTTTCAACCGTTTGCTGCCTGCACCCGCACGCCTGACTAGCATCACCACCCTGGATGGTTCCGACCTTGAATATGTGGACATCTATAAGTACCTAGGTGTCTGGCTAGACTGTAAACTCTCCTTCCAGACTCATATCAAACATCTCCAATCGAAAATCAAATCTAGAGTCGGCTTTCTATTCCGCAACAAAGCCTCCTTCACTCACGCCGCCAAACTTACCCTAGTAAAACTGACTATCCTACCGATCCTCGACTTCGGCGATGTCATCTACAAAATTGCTTCCAACACTCTACTCAGCAAACTGGATGCAGTTTATCACAGTGCCATCCGTTTTGTCACTAAAGCACCTTATACCACCTACCACTGCGACCTGTATACTCTAGTCGGCTGGCCCTCGCTACATGTTCGTCGCCAGACCCACTGGCTCCAGGTCATCTACAAGTCCATGCTAGGTAAAGCTCCGCCTTATCTCAGTTCACTGGTCACGATGGCAGCACCCACCCGTAAAACGCGCTCCAGCAGGTGTATCTCACTGATCATCCCTAAAGCCAACACCTCATTTGACCGCCTTTCGTTCCAGTTCTCTGCTGCCTGTGACTGGAACGAATTGCAAAAATCGCTGAAGTTGGAGACTTTTATCTCCCTCACCAACTTCGAACATCTGCTATCTGAGCAGCTAACCGATCACTGCAGCTGTACATAGTCTGTCGGTAAATAGCCCACCCATTTTTACCTACCTCATCCCCATACTGTTTTTATTTATTTAATTTTCTGCTCTTTTGCACACCAATATCTCTACCTGTACATGACCATCTGATCATTTATCACTCCAGTGTTAATCTGCAAAATTGTAATTATTTGCCTACCTCCTCATGCCTTTTGCACACAATGTATATAGACTCTCCTTTTTACTACTGTATTATTGACTTGTTAATTGTTTACTCCATGTGTAACTCTGTGTTGTCTGTTCACACTGCTATGCTTTATCTTGGCCAGGTCGCAGTTGCAAATGAGAACTTGTTCTCAACTAGCCTACCTGGTTAAATAAAGGTGAAATAAAAAAAAGGGGTCTGAATACTTTCAGAATGCAGTGTATGTATACTGTAAGCTGTAAGTAGAACCCTATGTATTGTTGTCCATTAGTTTACTCCAAATAATAAGGGAGGGGTGGTAGGGTTAGGGGAAAAAATCAAGAACAATATATGGGGGGATTGGAAATGATGCAGAGAATTACATTGAAAATACCCACAATCTATGTGCAATATTAAAGATGATCTACCCCACACATTTTTTCTTTTAAAAGAATAAGCTAAAATAATGGTGCACCACCCAAAGGACATCCAGCCAACTTGACACAACTGTGGGAAGCATTAGCGTCAACTTGGGCCAGAATCCCTGTGGAACGCTTTCGAAACCTTGTAGAGTCCATGCCCGATGAATTGAGCCTGTTCTGAGGGCAAAATGGGATGCAACTCAATATTAGGAAGGTGTTCCTAATGTTTTATTTATTTTTCCAATTTAGAAAAAATTACAGAGGTCTGGACTTCGGTGGCCTCGTAAGTAGTTACGGCCCTGGGTGCCATTTGGGACGCAGACTTCAACACTAAATCAATGGTGGGATTCATGTCCCACCTCAATGGCTTTCTGCTCAGTGCATGTTGGAATGTGCTACAAATCCCGGGGGAGAAGCAGCTTCTGTCAATTCAATACTTACTGTTGATTAATCGTCTTGCAGCGCTCTCTGTCAGTAGCCTATAATTTATGTAGAACAGAAACGAGACATTTGTTGATCCATGGGCTGCCAGATATCAGAGTGCACAGTGGGAAAGTGTAATTATGGGGAAGATCTGTCACACTATCTCAAAATTGCGGGGTCTCATTTATTTATATATTTTTATTTGTATTGATTGAATTTTGTTTTCTAATTTCAGGCGACAAGAACATTGTGTTATTAAGTTGTTAAAATGTTCCCAAATCAATTTGGTCGTGACTTATTCTGTGGAATGCAATCAGTTTGGGTAGGTAATGGCATGAATTTTGCATGATGTGTTTCTCCTTTTTTGGGGCTCCGTATTCTTCAAGATGCCTTGTGATGCCGATCAAGTCAACCTAATTAGTCTGTTATTGTGCAATCATGTACAATTATTATGTACTTTTCATGATTCATTATACAATGCCAACTAATTGCATATGGTAATTGTCACCATTTAGATACTTTACATTCCTTCAAGTAACATGTCACATTCCACATACTGGTTGAATCAGCATTGTTTCCAAGTCATTTCAATGAAATTACGTTGGAACTAACGTAGAATAGATGTTGAATTGATGTCTGTGCCCAGTGGAATACAAAATACATCTGTGGTGGGTGTAATAATAGCTAATTGCTGCTTTCTCGCAATTTCATTGCTGTGGTGTGCATAATATTTATCACTGAAGCACTTACACATCTAAAGTATTGCTGTCTTTTATTTATTTTCTTTTCTGCTCTTTTGCACACCAATATCTCTACCTGTACATGACCATCTGATCATTTATCACTCCAGTGTTAATCTGCAAAATTGTAATTATTCACCTACCTCCTCATGCCTTTTGCACACAATGTATATAGACTCTCCTTTTTACTACTGTATTATTGACTTGTTAATTGTTTACTCCATGTGTAACTCTGTGTTGTCTGTTCACACTGCTATGCTTTATCTTGGCCAGGTCGCAGTTGCAAATGAGAACTTGTTCTCAACTAGCCTACCTGGTTAAATAAAGGTGAAATAAAAAAAAGGGGTCTGAATACTTTCAGAATGCAGTGTATGTATACTGTAAGCTGTCTATGTTTGCACGACCCAACATTACTCTTACTCAACCTACTACCTGAATATGATGGAACTGTCAAGTCAGCTCGGGGGGAAGGTACAGATTCCCCTAGGTATGGATCTAGGATCAGCTTCTCCAATCCCAAAGTCAGGGTCTAGGGGTAACTTCACTCTGTTCCAGATTATATAACCCATAGTAGCTGAGTACTATGGAGCTGTCAAATCAAAACACTCAATTCCATAGTCCACTCTTGAGTTCATTTTGATTCAGGAATTTATTTCATACAAATGTGTGCTAATGTATTGAGGACAGCCATAATGGAAAACCTAGGCAGTTGCACAATTGAATGCATTCAACCGGAATGTGTTTTCTGCGTTTAAGAAATACCCCCGACGCTTTCCTCTTTACCCTGCATGACCAGAGAGGACTGGTAGAGGAATAATATGGCAGTTGCTGTTCAAACACACAAACACACCCCACCAATGGTGTCTCTTCCTGTGTCACAAACACCCATTAGCTAAGTAAGCCAATTAAAAAAGAGAGGGAAGAAAAACACCTGTTTATGTAGAGGCTTAACTGAATGAACAATAAAGACAGAATACAGTATGGAATTGTATTGAATAGTTTGGGGTATGGATTCGTCTCTGAGGAATAATCCTTGGAGCCAGATGCTGAACAGGTAGCCCTTTGCTGGGCATCTGGCATTGCACAAGCCCTTAAAAACAATGCCGTTTAAAAAATAGAGTTAAGAAAATATTGACTAAATAAACTGAAGTGAAAATAAATAAAATGTAAAAGTAACACAAGGAAATCACATAACAATAACGAGGCTATATACAGGGGGTACCGGTACTGAGTTAATGTGCATGGGTACAGGTTAGTTGAGGTAATTTGTTAAGTGACTACACATGGATAATAAACAGTGAGTAGCAGCAGTGTAAAAATAAGGGGGATCAATGTAAATAGTCCGGGTGGATTCATTGTTCAGCAGTCTTATGGCTTGGGGGTAGAAGCTGTTAAGGAGCCTTTTGATCCTAGACTTGGCGATCCGGTACCTTTTGCTGTGCGGTAGCAGAGAGAACAGTTTATGATTTGGGTGACTGGAGTCTTTGACATTTTTTGGGGCCTTCCTCTGACACCGCCTAGTATATAGGTCCTGGATGTCAGGAAGCTTGGCCCCAGTGATGTACTGGGCCGTATGCACTACCCTCTGTAGTGCCTTACGGTCAGATGCGGAGCAGCTGTAGAACTTGTTGAGGATCTGGGGACCCATGCCAAATATTTTCAGTCTCCTGAGGGGATAAAGGTGTTGTCGTGCCCTCTTCACAACTGTCTTGGTGTGTTTGGACCATGATAGTTTGTTGGCGATGTGGACACCAAGGAACTTGAAACCCTCGACACGCTCCACTTCAGCCCCATCACTATTAATCAGGGCCTGTTCAGCCCTCCTTTTCCTACAGTCCACGATCAGCACCTTTGTCTTGCTCACATTGAGGGAGAGGTTGTTGTCCTGGCATCTGACCTCCCCCTTATAGGCCGTCTCAACGTTGTGTCGTCAGCAAACTTAATGATGTTGTTGGAATCGTGCTTGGCCACACAGTCGTGGGTGAACAGGGAGTACAAGAGAGGACTAAGCACACACCCCTGAGGGGCCCCAATGTTGAGGATCAGCACGGCAGATGTGTTGTTGCGTACCCTTACGACCTGGGGGCGGCCCGTCAGGAAGCCCAGGATCCAGTTGCAGAGGGAGGTGTTTAGTCGCAGGGTCCTTAGCTTAAGGATGAGCTTTGTGGGCACTATGGTGTTGAACGCTGAGCTGTAGTCAATGAACAGCATTCTCGCATAGTTATTATTTTTGTCAAGGTGGGAAAGGGCAGTGTGGAGTGCGATTGAGATTGCGTCACCTGTGGATCTGTTAGCTGGTGGTGGTGGGGGAGGTGGATGTTTATTGAAAGCTCTTGCTGAAAAACAGCAAGTGAGAAAACATGGGTAATTTGACATAAATACATCCCAAGATTTACACCCATTGGTTGAGAGAGAGGAAAGCGATAATTGCAATAATGAGCCCATATGGTAAATGCAGAAAGTGCATTATTGTACCATACTTATAGACTAAAAGTAAATAGGGGAATGACATTGGCTGATAGTAAAGAGAAGAATGAGACACTAAACATCAATGAAATAGTCTATATTGATAAATTACTGTGATATTGCAAAGCACCACTTGTAAAATAGGCTACGATTATGCATGTAAGCCAATTTAATGTCAAATATGAATGACTATGCATACAGCCTTTAGGAAACATGTTGTCTCTGATAATTATACGATATCAATTCATGATTGCTGCTGATGTTGATGGCGAGGCCGTTTGACAAGCTGCCCTCGGGTTCACCTTAGTTTGAGTCCACTCCATGAGTGCCTTGAGAAATTATTCATACCCCTTGACTTATTCCAAATTTTGTTGTGTTACAGCCTGAATTCAAAATTGACTAAATAGATTTTTTCCCCACCCATCTATGCACAATACCCCATAATGTTTTATAGTAATTTTTTCACATTTATTGAAAATGAAATACCAAAATACATAATTTATGTAACAATTCACACCCCTTTTTTAGTTGTATTTTATAAAAAATATATTTGACTAGGCAAGTCAGTTAAGAACAAATTCTTATTTACAATGACGGCCAAACCTGGACGACGCTGGGCCAATTATGCGCCGCCCAATGGGACTCCCAATCACGGCCGGATGTGATACAGCCTGGAATCAAACCATGGACTGTAGTGACGTCTCTTGCACTGAGATGCAGTATCTTAGACCGCTGCGCCTCTCAGGAGCCCTTACCCTTTCTGGGAAAGACTAAGTGCTTTCCATACCTGGATTGTGCAACATTTGCCCATTATTCTTTTAAAAAAATTTCAAGCTCTGTCAAATTGGTTGTTGATCATTGCTAGACAACCCTTTTCAGGTATTGCCATAGAGTAGATTTAAGTAGATTTAAGTGAAAGCTGTCACCCGGCCACCCACATTCACTGTCTTCTTGGTAAGCAACTCCAGTGTAGATTTTGCCTTGTCTTTTAGGTTATTGTCCTACTGAAAGGTATATTCATCTCCCAGTGTCTGGTGGAAAGCAAACTGAACCAGATTTTCCTCAGGGATTTTGCCTGTGCTTAGCTCCATTCTGTTTCTTTTTTATCCTGAAAAACTCCCCAGTCGTTGAAGATTACAATCAGCTACCACTATTCTTGAATATATGGAGAGTGGTACTCTTTAATGTGTTGTATTGGATTGGCCCCAAACAGAACACTTTCTATTCAGGACAGAGTTAATTGCTTTGCTTTTTATGCAGTATTACATTAGTGCCTTGTTGCAAACAGGATGCATGTTTTGTAATAGTTTATTTGTGTGCAGGCTTCCTTCTTTAAACTCTGTAAATTAGGTTAATATTGTGCAGTAACTACAAAGTTGTTGATCCAACCTCAGTGGTCTCCTATCGGCCATTAAGCTCTAACTGTTTTAAAGTCACCATTGGCCTCATGGGAAATCCCTGAGCGGTTACCTTCCTCTCCGGCAACTGAGTTAGGAAGGATGTCTGTATCTTTTGTAGTGTCTGGATGTATTGATACACCATCAAAGTGTAATTAATAACTTCACCATGCTCAAAGGGATGTTCAATGTCTGCTTTTTTTTTTTTACACATCTACCAATAGGTGCCCTTCTTTGCGTTGCATTGGAAAACCTCCCTGGTCTTTGTGATTGAATCTGTGTTTGAAATTCCCTGCTCGACTGAGGGACCTTACAAATTATGTGTACATGTGGGATATAGAGATGAAGTAGTCGTTCAAAAATCCATGCAATTATTATGTGACATTTTTACTCCTGAACTTATTTAGGCTGGCCATAACAAAAAGGTTGAATTCTTATTCAGCTTCTGGGGAAAACATAATTCCACTTTGACATTATTGGGTATTGTGTGAAGTCCAGTGACATAAAATCTAAATTTAATCCGTTCTAAATTCAGGCTGTAACACCATTTTTTTGTTAAAGTCATGGAGTTTGAATACTTTCTGAAAGCACTCTAGCTGTGAACAGCACAACAGCAATCGGCTTATGTAGAGTTCTCACGGCTGGCAGGGCACGACCATAAATGTTAAGGGGAAAGAATAGGACTGTTGGCTACAAACTTGACATGATAAAAATAGCATAGCCCCATCATGAGTGAATAAGATTGCCACTGTGAAGCTTATACCCTGTCTAACCTGCACATATGAGAATAAACATTTTATTGTATTGATTTGCGCAGGCATGATAGCAGGTACAGTGAAGGCTAAATTATAATGAATATTCTTATGCAATGCATGCAGAACTTAACCCTTGTGTTATCTTAAGGGTCAAAAATGACCAGCCACGATGTATAATGGCAAATTTGATTACTTTTCCTAGAGTGACCCCAACATTAGAAAAAGTTCAACATCGCCTTTGTTCATATTTCCATGATTACATTTTTTTTTCAGACATAATAAACACAATTTCTGACAAAATAACAATTTATTGAATGCATTGTTTACTAATGGGGAATGCAGTTAGGGGCTATAAAGGTGCTGCAGATGACAGTCCCCCCAGTTCTCTCTTTTGCTGAAGCCATGACTGCACGTTTCAGTGCCCAACAGGTCGTAGATCTGATTTTTTCAGATCTCCAGGAGGAACAAGTGAACAATGATTTAGAAGAGGAGGGGGTATCTGAAGAAGAAGATGGGGAGGAATTACAAACCAGAGCACGATGAATCATCTTCAGATGAAGAAGAAATCCCCCAAGCTGAAAGATAAACAATTTTGTCAAGTATTCAGACCCTTTACTCAGTACTTTCTTGAAGCACCTTTGGCAGCGTTTACAACCTTGAGTCTTCTTGGATATGAAGCTTCAAGCTTGGCACACCTGTATTTGAGGAGTTTCTCCCACTGTGCTCTGCAGATCCTCTCAAGGTCTGTCAGGTTGGATGGGGAGCGTCGCTGCACAGCTATTTTCAGGTCTTTCCAGAGATGTTCGATCAGGTTCAGTCCAGGCTCTGGGTGGGCCAATCAAGGACATTCAGGGACTTGTCCCGAAGCCACTCCTGTGTTGTCTTCGCTGTGTGCTTAGGGTTGTTGTCCTGTTGGAAGGTGAACCTTCGCCCCAGTCTGTGGTCCTGAGAGCTCTGGAGTAGGTTTTCATCAAGGATCTCTCTGCACTTTGTTCCGCTCATCTTTTACTTGATCATGACTAGTCTCCCAGTCACTGCCGCAGAAAAAGGAAATCCAACGTTTAAGTAAAAACATTTTCATGGAACTAGACATTGTAGAGTATTCTGATGACAGTGATGGTGAAGAAATGGCAATCAACAGTGTTGTTTTCACGGAAGAAGTATAGTTTTGAAATTAGAGGAATGCCCTATGGAAGCACAGTATGATTGCAAATGTGGTGGGAGTCAAAAAGAGAACACAGACGGCTGTTGTATAAAACACCTTTCTCCGGGTTACATCTTCAAACTAAGGACAACTATGGCATCCATGACAGAGAGGGAGAAGTGTTCATCGATGTACAGTATATGGGTAAAAGTCTAGCTACATTTTCAGATATTATAAGTTTCTAATTTCGTCAGAAAGTTGTTTTCATTGCAAGTTAAAACATACTGTTAGAAAGCTAGCTGGCTGGCTCACTAGCTAACGTTATGTGTATGAGCTGTGTAGTAATATTATCTGTATCTCATTTTCATTGTTGGTTATATCCTAATGTTATCTAGCTAGCTAACATTGAACCTAGTTGGTTAGCTTTAGCTAGCTAACAGTACGCTTTCCATGGCATCCATGACAGTGGGGGAGAAGTGTTCATCCATGTATACAGGTAAGAGTCTTGCTACATTCTCTGATATTATGGTCCTTTCAAGACAACTGGGAACTCTGAAAAATATGAGGTCAAATCATGACGTCAGTGATCTTCAGGTCAGAAAGTCAGAGCTCTAGAAAGAGGCCCGAGTTCCCAAGTTGGACTTCTGAGTTCGAAGCTCGTTTTTTCCCAGTTGTCTTGAATGCACTAAAGACAGTAGTCACAGAGTTACCAGTTGTTTTGAACGCGGCATTATATGTTTCTAATTTTATCAGAAAGTAGTTTTCATTGCAAGTGAAAGCGTACTGTTAGCGAGCTATCTAATGTTACCTGGCTGGCTCGCTAGCTACTCACTAGCTATTGTTGCGTGTATTAGCTGTGTAGTAATACTGTTCGCATCTCAGAAATTAATTTGTGTTGCTAGTTATAGCCTAATGCTAGCTAGCTAACATTTAACCTAATTGGTTATTTTTTAGCTAACTACAGATTCATGCATGGCAGTATGAGTTGGGATTATGTTTTTACATTTTTATTTCATTTAACCAGGCAAGTCAGTTAAGAACACATTTTTATTTACAATGAAGTCCTAGGAACATTGTGTTAACTGCCTTGTTCAGTGGCAGAACGACAGATTTTTACCTTGTCAGTTTGGGGATTCAATCCACCAACCTTTCGCTTACTGGCCCAACACTCAACACTAGCTACCTGCCGCCCCGGGTTTAAACAAAAGACTCCACTATGCAAGTAACCATTTCACTGTACTGTTTACACCTTCTGTATCCTGTGCATGTGACAAGTAAACTTTGGTTTTATTTGATATAGTGTGTGTTTACCAGAGATGGTAATGTAAAGAACAACATGGCCTGCATCAAAGTCAGATTACGATATAGATCAAGAACTAAATGAATAGATTTTTACTACTACTTTCACCACTTTCAGTCTTAATCTTTGGTTGTTTATTACACTACCTCACTCACTCTGTTGAGCACAAGGATTAAGAGGGAACGTGTGAACAATGCTGAATTGGTGTAGACAAAGAAGACTCCAGTAGGTGTACCAAAACATTTACGGGCCATTTTTTCAGAAGTTTATCAATTTCCAAAGCAGAATTACATTCCCATTGTTTCTCAATGTCAGTGTAGGATATACCCTTTTCTAGCTCTAAGTCTCTACCTCTTAGCCGATGTAAAAAAAAAAATACATTTCAAATTTTAGGACCAAATCAAGGTGATGGTTCTCATGCTGTAAACGCCCTTCAAGTCATTTTGACTTGTTTTAAGGACATTACATCAAAGTTGGATCAGCCTGATCAGCCTGACTCCAAATCCATACCTCCATGGGTTGATAAATTTGATTTCCATTGAAAAATTTTGCGTGATTTTGTTGTCAGCACATTCAACTATGTAAAGCAAAAAGTATTTAATAACAATATTTCATTCATTCAGATCTAGGATGTGTTATTTTAGTGTTCCCTTTATTTTTTTTGAGCAGTGTATTTACTCTGTTGCCTGCCTAGGTTTGTGCGGGATTATTCTTTCATTGTGATATGCTCGGTGAGGTTATGCCATTCTTTGTTTTCACGGATTCATAAGAGTATTATTGTCGGAACTTAGTTTGTTCCTCCGTGTGTTTGTACGGTTTCTCTGTTGTCGAGAGCATTGTACTTTTGTTATTGTGCCATACCTGTATTGGTGGACTTGCCAATTAAAGTACGCTTCTCAGACATCTCTGCTCTCCTGCGCCTGACTCCCTCACCTACCTTCTAAACGTAACATTATCACAGCGGCGGTTCTGATTGAATATATACTTCAAAAACACCAAAGGATTATGGTCTGTGAAGACCAGTATAGGCAAGGCACTGGAGCCCACATATACTTCAAAGAACAGTAAAGGCTAGCAAAAAATCCAGCGTCTCTTGATCACTGGTGGATTACTTTGAATGACACAAGTTGAACTTACGGAAAAATAAACTGATGGGCTGATCCACTCCATCTTCATCTTCCTGCAAGAGAACCGCACCCACTCCCACTATACCAGCGTCTACCTCCAACTTAAAAGGTTTGTCAAAGTTGGGTGGCGGCAAGCACTGGGGCACTTTAGCGGACTCAAAATCATAGTTACAGTCATGGGAGCACTTAAATGGTACCTTAGGACTAAGAAGAGATGTAAGGGGAGCTACTACCTTCGAGAAATTCTTACAGAATGTACGATAGTACCCTACCATCCCCAGGAATCTGTGCAACTGGCGGCGAGTCGTGGGAGCATGAAAAGCAACAATTGCTTCCACTTTGCCAGTTACTGGGCGCACTTGACCTCGTCCCACTTGATTCCCTAAGTAAGTCACAGTAGCCTTCCCAAACTCACACTTGGCCAAATTGAGGGTTAAAGAAGCATTCTCCAGCCGCTGAAACACACGTTTCAAGGTGGAGAGATGATCAGACCAAGTAGACGAATGAATCACCACATCGTCAAGGTGAGCAGTACAATTTGGCACATCCACGAACACAATGTTAACTTGGCGTTTAAAAGTAGCAGGCGCATTACACGTTCCAAAGGGCATCTCAGTGTATTGTACGAAGTTATCAGGCGTAACGAAAGCTGAGATGTCTGAAGCTCAAGAGGTCAGAGGCACCTGCCAATAACCTTATAGCAAATCTAAGCAGCAGAGCCAAATCTATCAATGCAGTCATCTAAGCGAGGTAGAGGAAAAGAATCAGACTTTGTAACTGCATTTACACGACGATAGTCCGTACATAAGTGGGACGTACCGTCAGGTTTAGGGACAAGAATACACGGGGAACTTCAGGAGCTGTTACTGGGTTTTGCCATGTCATTCTGTAATAAATAAGCTACCTCACTTTTCATTACCTCCCTTTTCTTTGCATTAACCCGGTACGGATGCTGACATATAGGAGCAGCGTTCTCCACACCCAAATCCACGCCAAGATGGACGTGCGACTTGGAACGTCCTGAAACACATTGAGAAAACTATTTATCAATAGGATAAGATCATTAGTTTGATCGTTATCCAAATATTTAATTTGAGAGGGTAACTTTTTCAGCATCTCTGAATTACATAAGCATTCACACTGCTGTAATGTATGGCGTAACTCCAACCCATCCTCCTTATCCTCCTCTAGGTCCCAGCCAGGCTTCAGCATCACTGCAGCCACACTGGAGACAACGGGCTGGCCCGGCTTACCTGAGGAACTGTTGGGAGAATCATGCACATAATATGCTTCAGCATGTTAACATGACACATACGGGAAGAACACCTATGATCTGGGGTCTTTATCACATAATTGGTGTCACTAAGTTTAATTTCCACAAGATATGGCCCAGAAAAATGTGCCGACAGAGATGAGCCAGGGATTGGCCACAAAACTAAAACTTGATCCCCTGGTGCAAAACAACGGCCAACAGCCTTTTTGTCATAATGCAAATTCATGCGTTTTTGAGACGAGGAGAGAGACTTTTGGGCTAACGCACATGCGGCGTGCAGTCTCTCCCGCATCTTCGTAACATAACCCAACACATTTTTAGGGGCGCCACTGGGTGTAGGAGATAGGATTTGCTCCTTCAAAACTTTCAGCGGACCCCATGGGGTGTGTCCAAACACAAGGTCAGCAGGGCTGAACCCTACGGACTCTTGTATTCTCTCCCCAATAGCAAATAGGACAAAGGGCACCCCCTCATCCCAATCAGTACTGGTATCCTTTTAATACTTGCATAGCACCGCCTTTAGCGTCTGATTCCAGCGTTCGAGGGCCCCTTGACTCTCCAGATAATACGGACTGGAGACCTGATACACAGGTACACAGTCTTTAACACATTTGAGAAAAGTTTTTACATAAAGTTGGCTCCCTGATCAGTTTGGATTACTTTAGGAGGAACTGTCGAAAGACTCAGTTATAAGTCTTCGTGATCCCCAAATGTCCGGACCACGCCTGGTCATTGGCGAGTGACAACCCCTGCTGTCGGAACGGTGTAGGAACAACCACTTGACACACATCACTCCGGTCACTAACGGTGTCATGAGCTGCCCATTTACGCATCAAAACTCTTGCTTCCACAAAGTAGGCAGTCTCCTTAGTTTTAGCTTCCTCCGTGGAAATTACCAAAGCAAAACACTTGCGAAGACTGGTGTCTCCTTTTTGACATTCAATCACCTTCTCGGGGCTGACAGACAAAATAATGTCATGTAATTGGGGTGCAATTTCGCTTTCCCCTGCCTTAGTTTTTACAGGGGTAAAAACCGTCAGCCTTGCAAAAGGAATACTCGGTGCATTGTCTTCTACCTCAACATTCTCAAAAATGGAACTAGACAAATCCACCACATCTCCTAGCTTGCGAGATTGTGCCCTCGTTAACACACATACAGGAAAAACATGTGAAAATGCTTGAACCAATTTATCATCTGTAGTTTTGATTTCTGGGTTGTCTACTATCTCTAACACAGGATTGACGTTACCACCAGCAATATCATTCCCTAGTAGCAATGTGACTCCTTTTACTGGCAGTGTAGACACTACACCAACACGGAAACGTCCTGATACCAAATCTGACACTAAGTGGACCCAGTGTAATGGTACAGGTACGGTTTTTGTCTCTATACCCTGTAATATGACATACGAGCCACAATACGTTTCAGGAGACCAGGGTAAAGCATCAGTAACAATTACTGACTGTGCTGCCCCGGTGTCTCGTAAGATTTGAATGCGCTTTTGATCCGCTTGTTCTCCAGTTAACCAGTTGGATTTAGGGGGCGATATTTTAATTTTGGATGAAAAACGTTTCCGTTTTAAACAAGATATTTTGTCACGAAAAGATGCTTGACTATGCATATAATTGACAGCTTTGGAAAGAAGACACTCTGACGTTTCCAAAACTGCAAAGATATTGTCTGTGAGTGCCACAGAACTGATGTTACAGGCGAAACCCAGATAAAAAAACAACCAGGAAGTGCCACATTTTTTGAAACCGCTTCATGCCAATGACTCCTTATATGGCTGTGAATGAGCTACGAATGAGCTTACGTTTTCCACGTTTTCACCAAGGTGTCTACAGCATTGTGACGTCTTTTTAGGCATTTCCCAAGAATGGCTGTAAGGGACCATATATGGCATGTGGTCACATGGTGTCTCCCGCAGAAAACCTTGCGTAAAATACTGAGGTAGCCATTTTTCCTATTGCTTCTTATGAGAAACCAACTGCCTCGACGGATATATTATCGAAAATATTTGTTAAAAACACCTTGAGCACTTTTTCGCCTACAAAAATAATGTTTTTGGAAAAAAGGAACATTTGCTATCTAACTGGGAGTCTCCTGAGTGAAAGCATCAGAAGTTCTTCAAAGGTAAATTATTGAATTTGGTTGCTTTTATTATTTTTGTGAAAATGTTGCCTGCTGCCAGCAGAGCCTAGCATAGCATTATGCCATGATAAACTTACACAAATGCTTGTCTAGCGTTGGCTGTAACGCATATTTTGAAAATCTGAGATGACAGTGTTGTTAACAAAAGGCTAAGCTTGTGTTTGAATATATTTATTTCATTTCATATGCGATTTTCATGAATAGGAAAAGTTTCTAGGGGTATTTATGTCCGTTGCGTTATGCTAATGCATTTGAGGCTATGATTACGCTCCCGGATATGGGTTTGCTCGTCGCAAGAAGTTAAGGAAACACAACTGGCAGAGACAAACGGAGCATAGATAGGATTTGGTTTCCCAAATGTTGAATCAATAACTCCGTCCAACGGGCGAGCCAAAGACTTGACTAAACCCACACTTTTCATTTTTGGGGACGATGACAGGGACTGTTTCGGTTTATTTTTCAAAACCGGGCAGTCCGCAATCACGTGACCCTTTTGGTGACAGTTAAAACAGTCACGGATTTCATGAAAAGGCATAGGGTTGTCAGAAGAAAAGCGAGCTGAATGAGGCACTGATGACGTAATCGTTCAGCCTTCAAAACGATGCGCACCAAAGACGGTCTTGCGTGTCAAATGTACTCATCTGCCATGACTGCTGCCTGGGCCACTTTCTGATCATTTAAATGAACTACAATTCTATCAGGGAGGTTGCTTTTAAAATCCTCCAACAGCATCAACTCCCGAATATCAGCAAAGGTGTTAGCTTTGCTGGCTGAACACCATCAATTTAAACAGAGACTCTTACTCCCTTGCAAACTCAACAAAAGTATGGTGAGAGGGTTTTTTGTGGTTCCGGAAGCAATGGCCTATAAACTTCAGACACCAACTCATAAGCCCGCAACACGGTAGTTTTAACTGTGTCATAGTGTAAAATGTTTTCCAGGGAGAGAGCAGCTACTACTTCCTGGGCTTTCCCAGACAATTTACATTGCATTTGAATAACCATATCCCATGTACTCCCATCAGTTTCCCAGTTACCAATCCCTGTGGCATGAGTATTCATAAACTGATATCCCAACAACGCTACTAAAGTGACCCCTGCTACTACTAACATGGCCCATGCCTATAATCTCCTTCAGTTGCGATCCCTTCAGCAACTGCCGTGAGAATAACTTTCATTAAATCACACATGTAAGATACTAAATACTAACTGAATCCCAAACGTTACTAATAAACTTTTCCAAATAAGTCAAACAAGATATATAATCAAACCTTAGGTACCCTAATACATAAATAGATGATAACATTTAGCCTGTTGACGGGTGAGGGTTCCCTTTTGGGAACGACCCCTCCCACATTCAGCTGGAACGTGGCGCATGGAACGCAAAAATATTCTTAGAAATATTTAACCTCCACACATTAACAAGTCCAATACCTCAAATGAAAGATAAACACCTTGTTCATCTACCCAGCATGTCAGATTTTTTAAATGTTTTACGGCGAAAACACACCACATATTTATATTAGACCACCACCGAAACGAAGACAAGAGGCAGCCATTTTGTCCAAGAAAATATAAAATTATAAAAGCAGGATTAAAAAATAAATCATTCACTAACCTTTTGAAAATCTTCATCAGATGACAGTAATAGGACATGTTACACAGTAAAAAAAATTTCAATAATATGCCATTTATATCCATAAATGTCCATTTACATTGAATTCATGTTCAGAAAATACTGAAAAATGTCCGCAGAAAATATAGATAGCGCCGCAAGATAACGTAAATAGACATCATAAACTTTGACTAAATATACATGTTCTACATATAGTTAGAAAGATACACTGCTTCTTAATGCAATCGCTTTGTTACATTTCTTTTTAACGTTACAGAAATCGCTCACTATTCAATATTCTGAGACGGTGCTCAGACATAAGCAATATATCTCCGCTATGTTGGAGTCAACAGAAACACACAATTTCAGCATAAATATTCCCTTACCTTTGATGGTCTTCGTTCAGAATGTACTGGAAGGGTTCATACTTACCCAAAACATTGTTTGGTTTCAAGTCTTGTGTCTTTGTATTAGCATCTGCTAACAATATCAGCTGAAATGCACCCAAAATTTCCTCTGGTCCCGAAAAGTTGCGCATCAAAACTTCAAAATTACATATTATATGTTGACTAAACAGGTCAAACTAAGTGCAGAATCAAGCTTTAGGATGTTCTAAACATACAAAACAATTTTCAATTCAACCGGTCATTGTTAGTTCTCCTCCGGAGTGCTGGAACAAAGGAATGAATGTGACTAATTCGCGCCCTAACGCACAGGTATTTTCTCGCGACACGCACTCAATTCACTCCCATAGGGCCAAAACTCCCGGGATTTTTACGATTAAACGCTCTACTGAATGAGGACATCTAGTGGAAGACATAGAAAGTGTCCCCAGATCCATAGCTGGTTGGGAAGGGTGGGGGCGATCACGTCAAAGTTGCCCCAACTTTCATGATCCCAAAACTAGTTTGGAGGAATGCCTGCCCTGTGAGTTCTACTATACTTACAGACATAATTCCAACGGTTTTAGAAGCTTTAGAGTGTTTTCTATCCAATAATAATTATTATATGCATATATTAGCAATTTTGGACCGATTTTTTTTCAGTTTACTATGGGCACGCAATTCCTCCAAAGGGGGCAGTATTCTGCCTAGCCCTAACAGGATTTATTAAGACGGAGAATTGTTATTGTCTTTACCGGAGAAAAATATGCAATATGCTTGGACACACTACAGAAAAAATGGGAGTCACCTAGAAAAACTACAATTACTGGCTAATTTTTCCAAAAACCAGCATGAAACTCTTTCTAAAGACTATTGACATCTAGTGGAAGCCCTAGGAACTGCAATCTGGGAGAATTTTGCCTTATAATAAAAGTGACAGCCATTGAAAACAGTGGTAGGCTAAATTTTTGGGGGGATGGTTTGTCCTCTGGGTTTCGCCTGCCATATCAGTTCTGTTATACTCACAGACATAAATTTAACTGTTTCGGAAACTTTAGAGGGTTTTCTATCAAAATCTACTAATTATATGCATATCCTAGCTTCTGGGCCTGAGTAACAGGCAGTTTACTTTGGGCACGCTTTTCATCCGGATGTGAAAATACTGTCCTCTACCCAAGAGAAGTTAAATGGTCCAGTCTGCCCTGAAGCTTTCATCCATATATGCGGGTAAGAGTCTAGCAACATTTTCAGATATTATACGTTTCTAATTAAGTTAACACGTACTTGTCACGGCTGGCTGAAGGACTGGACCAAGGTGCAGCATGGTAAGCGTACATTTTCTATTTATTGAAAAATGATGCCGACAAAACGAAGAACAAAAACCAAACTGTGAAGCTTTGGGCTATGTGCCCTGAACAAAGACAAAGTTAACTTCCCACAAAACAGGTGGGAGAAAAGGGTACCTAAGTATAGGTTCTCAATCAGAGACAACAATAGACAGCTGCCTCTGATTGAGAACTACACCCGGCCAAACACATACAAATAGAAAATCATAGAACATAAACTTCCCACCCAAATCACAACCTGACCAAACCAAGCTAACATTATGTGTATGATCTGTGTAGTAATATTATTTGAATCAGAAATCATTTTGCATTCTTAGTTATAGCCTAATGTTAGCTAGCTAACATTGAACCTGGTTGGTTAGCTTTATCTACCTGCAGATTCATACTACAGCTATGACAATGTTTGTATTGGTTGGCAGTTGTATGAGTTGGGATTATGCCAGTTCATTGTTTAGCTAGCTACATGTTTAAACAAAATACTTAATATCTAAACAAAACCCTTCGCCAGATGATTACATGACCCATCAAGTTAGCCATGTGTGTCTGGGGGTGATTATGGCCATCTATTGCATTTCATGAACATTTCTAGACAATAGTGACACACCCACTTAGCTAGATGTGACTGGGGGTTGGTTATAGCATTTCCATCACATGACAATCAATTTAGACAAGTTTGTCAGGTAAGCGTCATCTAATACTTTTAAAGTATTTATAACATATTTTTTATCTGGACACTTTCTGTTTTTGATATTTCTACTATGCAATTAACCATTTCACTGTACCATTTACACCTTCTGTAAACTGGCATGTGATAAATCCACTTTTTGATTTTATTTGATGTAGTGTGTATTTGATGTAGAGATGGTAATGTGAAGAACAACATGACCTGCACCAAAGTCAGATTAGGATATAGGCCAAGGACTAGATAAAGTGTATTTTTACCTGTAGTTTTTCCTCATTGTAGGCTACTACTTTCACCACTTTTAGTCTTGAAATCTTTGGTTGTTAACTAAACTAATCACTCTGTTAAGAAAATTGTCTCCCGTGTGAATCCTTAAAGAAATGAGTGGGGCTAAGGCTTAAGAGGGTGTGAACGATGCTGAATGGGTACAGACAAAGAAGAGCTCTCCAATAGGTGTACGAAAATATTCAAGGTCCATTTCAAAAGTAGGGTTTCAAGTTTATAAACTTTCAAAGCAGAATATCTTTCCCAATGTTCTTCAACTGCAGTGTATGACATACCATTTTCTAGCTCTCGGTCTCTACTTTTATCCAATGTAAAACAACACTTTCAAATTTTGTTACATATGTCATTCACTTGTAATGCACTGTACACAGACAAGACCCACTGGAGACAAGCAGAGACATTATTTTTTCAAGTTGGCATGTGCAATATCAGAAGTCTGATTCCTTGAAATCAATGTCCCATACCTTGTACTGAGATTGAGGCTATTAGGAATATGGACACTGTATAATGGCTTTAGTAAGCGTGGGGCAGAATAATTTACCAACAGTAGTAGTAGTAGTAAGTACTGTAGTCAGTAGCAGTAGTAAGTAAAATAGTGATTGATAGTGTGAATTTATACAACATCAATTGAATTAACGTATTCAATTGTAGTTAGACTGAATGTTTTGACCCAAGCAGTTGTCTCTTTTTAGTTGTTTTTTTCCTTCTTTGCTTTTACAATTATCTTCCACTTCTTCCAATACTCTGACTTTATCTGATTGATTGACTTTGCAAGGAACCTGAGTCATAAGCCTTTCCATATGTGACCGACTGGCTCGATTTGTTCTTATGTAACAAAATTGAAATTGCGTTTTTCACATTGGATAAAAGTCGAGGTTCAGAGCTAGAAAATGGTAAAGTAATTCTGCTTTGAAAGTTGCTGAATTTTTAATATCACTTTTGAGAAAATGGCCTTTGAATGTTTTGGTAAACCTAATGGAGAGCTCTTCTTTGTCTACACCCATTCAGCATCATTCACACCCTCTTAAACCTTCGTCCCACTCATCTCTTTAACTTCTTAAGGTATAGGGGCAGCATTTTCACTTTTGGATAAATAGCGTGCCCAATTTCATCTTCCTGCTACTCATGCCAAGAATATAAGATATGCATATTATTAGTAGATTTGGATAGAATATAATATATGCATATTATTAGTAGATTTGGATGGAAAACACTCTGAAGTTTCTAAAACTGTTTGAATCATGTCTGTGAGTATTACAGAACTTATGTAGCAGGCAAAACCCGAGGACTAACCGTTCAGAATTAATTATTTTTAGGTCTCTGTCGGTTCAGTGAGTCTCATTGGGAAACAATATTTCTTAGGCACTTGCTTTCAGTTCCTACCGCTTCCACTGGATGTCACCAGTCTTTGGAATTTGGTTGAGGTTATTCCTTTGTGCAATGAAGAAGTACGGCCATCTAGGAAATGGGTAACACTGTTGAGAGTTGCGCAAGACTTGAAAAGCGCGCCAAATAAATTGACATTTTGGATATATATCGATGGAATTAATCGAACAAAAGGACCAATTGTGATGTTTATGGGACATATTGGAGTGCCAACAAAAGAAGCTCGTCAAAGGTAGGGCATGTTTTATATTTTATTTCTGCGTTTTGTGTAGCGTCTGCTGGGTTGAAATATGCTACTCTCTTTGTTTACTGTTGTGCTATCAGATAATAGCTTCTTATGCTTTCGCCGAAAAGCTTTTTTGAAATCTGACATGTTGGCTGGATTCACAACGTGTGTAGCTTTAATTTAGTATCTTACATGTGTGATTTAATGAAAGTTTGATTTTTATATCATTTTATTTGCCGCGCTGCATTTTACCTGGCTTTTGGCCAAGTGGGACGCAAGCGTCCCCTATACCATAAGAAGTTATTAAGGATTCATTTGTGAGGCCATGTACTAAACAACCAAAGATTTCAAGCCTAAAGACTGGTTTATACTACGTCTATCATCAGTTGTCGCAGTAACATTATGAACATTCCATTGTCATCCGACATCAAACTTGTCGTTGTCATTATGATACAGTATAAACACTAAAGCTACAAGCTGCATGACATCATTAGCCTGGTGTTCTAAAATATGTGACGACCCTCCCACTCTGTCTGCCGTATTCTCTCTTTGTTGTTGCCGTATTCTCTCTTTGTTGTTTCCTTATTAGGATGCTGGTGGGCGGAGTTGGGAGGGTCGTCAGCTACATGGGAAACACCACGCAAATCCGCACGAAGACTAGGGTTGAGTTATTGTAGGTTGTGGGGAAGCTCCGTATCTCATCTCTCTTCTGTGGTGCTCAGGGTGATTGTCAATTCTCGGGTTGTGGTCTGGTGTGCTCAGCAGAGGGGAAGAGCAAGAATTTTTTTTTTGTAACTATGGCGTCTTATGTAAATTCCCACCGCAAATCCGCACGAAGACTAGGGTTGAGTTAACATAACTAGTGTATTTTAACACCAATAAACCCACCCGTTTAAAAATGAATTTAATATATTTCAACCTAGCACATCAGGCAACTGTTAAGTTAGCTAGCTAGCTAATGTTAAGTTAACTGGCTAGCCAGTTCAAATAATGACCATATCATATAGCTGACAATGTCTTCACTTTAGCTAATTTGTCTTCATTATTACAGGAAAATAAACTCACAGCAAGATCATTATTTACAAGTTAATGGCGAGTCAATTACAGAAAATTGATTACTGTTGTGAGTATGACGAAATAAAAGCAGGGCATTCGACCAGAGAATTTTATAACTTAGACACTGTCTCGTTGGCCTAAGGTTATATATTCTAATTTTACTTTGGTGCATTACTGTCTCTGATAAACACATACTATATCAAATAAATATAGAATGAAATATAAATATAAAATGAAAGTATATTTGTCACATTCACAGGATACAGAAGATGTAGTGAAATGGTTACCTGCATAGTGGAGTCTTTTGCTTAGACATGTAGCTAGCTAGCTAAATAATGAACCATAATCCCAACTCATAATGTCACAACCCTTTATGAATCTGCAGGTAGCTACCCAGCCAGTTTCAATGTTGGCTAGTTAGCTAACATTAGCCTATAACTAGCAATGCAAATGACTCTGAGATACGAATAATATTACTGTTCTGATCATACATGTAACGTTAGCTAGCCGGCCAGCAAACGTTAGCTAGCTAGCTAACAGTACGCTTTAACATGAAATGAAAACAACTTAGAAATGTACAGTATAATATCTGAAAATGTAGCTAGCTAAACTATCTTTTCTGTACTCATGGATGGAAGCTTCTCCCTCTCTGTCATGGATGCCATGGGTTGCCCTTAGATTTAAGATGGAATCGGGAGACAGGTGTTTTATACAACAGCCTTCTGGGTGTTCTCTTTCTGACTCCCTCTGCATGTTTGCAATCAAACGCCATCATTTTCTCCATCTCCTATCATGCTCTAATTGCATTGGGCATTCCACTGATTTCAAAATGAGGTCCTCCAGAAAGTGGAGAGCAACACTTTTACAGTTCTACTACGTAATATCTTTCAAAAAAAATTGTGTTAGAAAGGATTACCTACACATACTGACCAGCTCATGTTATAGACAGAAAAGGGCCAAACTGAACTCATCTCTCTGCATGTCCAGCCCATCCATTATCTCAGCCAATAAAGGCTAACGGGTAGGTTGCCTTCTTTTTCCATGGCTAAACCAACTAGGCTCGTAATTTAGCACTTTTATTGATATTTACAGATGGCATACAACTTTGCTAAGGCACACGAAAGTTTGCATGTTTCAGAAGGATTTAGATTTTCAAAAAAGATTACATTCAAATGCCTCTCCTGTGAAGTAGTGCGACATATGCCTGGTTTCCTGAAACAAGTCACATATGATTGCACATTTCCATCCCAATTAACTTCGGTAGTTCTCTTTTGAAACAATCGTTTTCAGAAGTTATTTTTTTGACAAATGGAGCTTTGAACTAGTCATGACTTAAAAAGCTAAGGATTAGTTGGGCACATTCTTATCCCTGGTATGACGTTTCTTAAAATGTGATTTGTAGATTTATTTTTTAACAGGCACCACAAGCCCCTACCACTCCCATTGATTTTTAGCTAGCAGTGGCTGAATTAGCTGAAGTTTATAGTAGCTGTCTAAAGAAAACTGAACCATGGATTAGAGTTTCTCCTGGCCTGTAGACTACTTTAAGGGCAGTGGCGGTCAGTGCTGTTTAAGATGAGGAAGGATCATTTTTTAATGAGCTTGGCCTTATTTCTATTACAGCATATCAGATTACTCTCATTCATATTCCATTCACCCAGTTCAATGTAACAGCGATAGGTTTAGGCTACTACATGATACTCACATTTTACCCATACCCATCATGAGGTTGCTACCACCTAGCCTATGAATTAAAGTATACAATGTAGGCGTGCACAGGTCGAGAGACAAATTTGACATTCAATACCGCCTTGCACACTCTTGCCTGGATCTATCTGATATAGGTTAGAATCATTAGTCCAACAGTTGCAAATTAGTTTCTATTAGACAATTTCAGGTATGTTTATCCCTGTTTTGTTACGTTTGCTTTCGCTTAAGAAACATTTTTCGGTAGAATAGATACACCCATGTTCACGCGTATAAACAGTTCACTTTCATGGCAGCCATGTCCTATGCCAGGGCTCTCCAACCCTGTTCCTGGAGAGCTTTCCTCCTTTGGGTTTTCAATCCAACCCCAGTTGTAACTAACCTGATTCAGTTGATCAACCAGCTAATTATTAGAATCAGGTGTACTAGATTAGGGTTGGAGTAAAAAACCTACAGGATGGTAGCTCTCCAAAAACAGGGTTGGAAAGCCCTGTCCTATTCACCCTACTTCTCTCTCCTCTTCCCTTAGCTTCTGGAGTTCAATGCACAACACATTAGCTGTATGTGACCAGCCGAAAGCTAGCTGTCCTCCGGCTACCCTACAGAGTGCTGTTGATCTTCTTTGCAAAATAGTGTGTTTTAATCAGTTATTTGGTGACATTTGATTATATTTAGTGTAGTTTTATCTGAAAAGGATATATTTTAAAATGTATTGATATTTTAATTTTTATGAAATTCACTGAAGAGGATGGTCCTCCCATTCTTCCTCTGATGAGCCTCCACTGTTTAAGGGTAAGGAGCCATCTAATATTAATTTGTAGAGCACTGAACTAACCATTTTAACACACACTTCAACAATGGCAAAGGAGCTTACTTGAGATTTTGACACCTTGATTGTGCGGGGACACAGGTTATTCAAGGTAATTGAGGTAATATGTACATGTACAGTTGAAGTCGGATGTTTACACAGGTTATTCAAGGTAATTGAGGTAATATGTACATGTACAGTTGAAGTCGGATGTTTACATACACCTTAGCCAAATACATTTAAACTCAGTTTTTCACAATTCCTGACATTTAATCCTAGTTAATATTCCCTGGCTTAGGTCAGTTAGGATCACCACTTTATTTTAATAGTCAAGAGAATTATTTATTTCAGCTTTTATTTCTTTCATCACATTCCCAGTGGGTCAGAAGTTTACATACACTCAACTAGTATTTGGTAGCATTGCCTTTATATATATTTTTTTAACTTGGGTCAAATGTTTCAGGTAGCTTTCCACAAGCTTCCCACAATAAGTTTGTGGGAAGCTTGTTGCTTGAAGCTTGAATTTTGGCCACTTCCTTTTATTTATTTCACCTTTATTTAACCTGGTAGGCTAGTTGAGAACAAGTTCTCATTTTCAACTGCGACCTGGCCAAGATAAAGCATAGCAATTCGACACATACAACAACACAGAGTTACACATGGAATAAACAAAACATACAGTCAATAATACAGTAGAACAAAAGAAAACAAAAAGTCTATATACAGTGAGTGCAAATGAAGTAAGTTCAGGAAATAAATAGGCTGTGGTGGCGAAGTAATTACAATATGGCAATTAAACACTGGAATGGTAGATCGGCAGAAGATGAATGTGCAGGTAGAGATACTGGGGTGCAAAGGAGCAACATAAATAAATACCAGTATGGGGATGAGGTAGGTAGATAGCCCATCTATGTACAGGTGCAGTGATCTGTAAGCTGCTCGGACAGCTGGTGCTTAAAGCTAGTGAGGGAGATATGAGACTCCAGCTTGCAATTCATTCCAGTCATGGGCAGCAGAGAACTGGAAGGAAAGACGACCAAAGGAGGAATTGGCTTTGGGGGTGACCAGTGAGATATACCTGCTGGAGTGCGTGCTACGAGTGGGTGCTGCTATGGTGACCAGTGAGCTGAGATAAGGCGGGGCTTTACCTAGCAGAGACTTGTAGATAACCTGTAGCCAGTGGATTTGGCGACGAGAATGAAGCGAGGGCCAACCAACGAGAGCGTACAGGTCGCAATGGTGGGTAGTGTATGGGGCTTTGGTGACAAAACAGATGGCACTGTGACAGACTACATTCAGTTTGTTGAGTAGAGTGTTGGAGGCTATTTTATAGATGACATCACCGAAGTCGAGGATCGGTAGGATGGTCAGTTTTACGAGGGTATGTTTGGTGAAGGATGCTTTGTTGCGATATAGGAAGCCGATTCTAGATTTAATTTTGGATTGGAGATGCTTAATGTGAGTCTGGAAGGAGAGTTTACAGTCTAACCAGACACCCAGGTATTTGTAGTTGTCCACGTATTCTAAGTCAGAGCCGTCCAGAGTAGTGAAGCTGGACAGGTGAGCAGGTGCGGGCAGTGATCAATTGAATAGCATGCATTTAGTTTTACTTGCGTTTAAGAGCAGTTGGAGGCCACGGAAGGAGAGTTGTATGGCTTTGAAGCTCGTCTGGAGGTTAGTTAACACAGTTTCCAAGGAGGGGCCAGAAGTATACAGAATGGTGTCATCTGCGTAGAGGTGGATAAGAGAATCACCAGCAGCAAGAGCAACATCATCAATGTATACAGAAAAGAGATCGGACCGAGAATTGAACCCTGTGGCACACCCATAGAGAATGTCAGAGGTCAGGACAACAGTCTCTCCGATTCAACACACTGAGCTCTATCAGAGAAGTAGTTTGTTAACCAGGCGAGGCAATAATTTGAGAAACCAAGGCTGTCGAGTATGCCAATAAGAATGTTGTGATTGACAGAGTCAAAAGCCTTGGCCAGGTCAATGAATACGGCTGCACAGTAATGTCTCTTATCGATGGCGGTTATAATGTCGTTTAGAACCTTGAGCGTGGCTGAGGTGCACCCATGACCAGCTCTGAAACCAGATTGCATAGCGGAGAAGGTATGGTGGGATTCGAAATGGTCAGTAATCTGTTTGTTAACTTGGCTTTCGAAGACCTTAGAAAGACAGGGTAGGATAGATATAGGTCTGTAGCAGTTTGGGTCTAGAGTGTCACCCCCTTTGAAGAGGGGGATGACCGCGGCAGCTTTCCAATCTTTGGGAATCTCAGACGATACAAAAGAGAGGTTGAACAGGCTAGTAATAGGGGTTGCAACAATTTCGGAATATCATTTTAGAAAGAGAGGGTCCAGATTGTCTAGCTCGGCTGATTTGTATGGGTCCAGATTTTGCAGCTCTTTCAGAACATCAGCTGTCTGGATTTGGGTAAAGGAGAAATGGTGGGGGCTTAGGCGGGTTGCTGTGGAGGGTGCCTGGCAGTTGACCGGGGTAGAGGTAGCCAAGTGGAAAGCATGGCCAGCCGTAGAGAAATGCTTATTGAAATTCTCAATTATAGTGGATTTATTGGTGGTGACAGTGTTTCCTAGCCTCAGAGCAGTGGGCAGTTGGGAGGAGGTGCTCTTATTCTCCATGGACTTTACACTGTCCCAGAACTGTTTTGAGTTAATACTACAGAATACAAATTTCTGTTTGAAAAAGCTTACCTTGGCTTTTCTAACTGCCTGTGTACATTTGTTCCTAACTTCCCTGAAAAGTTGCATATCACGGGGGCTATTCGATGCTAATGCAGAACGCCACAGGATGTTTTTGTGCTGGTCAAGGGCAGACAGGTCTGGAGTGAACCAAGGACTATTTCTATTCCTAGTTCTAAATGTTTTGAGAGGGGCATGCTTATTTAAGATGGTGAGGAAGGCACTTTTAAAGAATAGCCAGGCATCATCTACTGACGGGATGAGGTCAATGTCATTCCAGGATACCCCGGCCCGGTCTATTAGAAAGGCCTGCTCGCAAAAGTGTTTCAGGGAGCGTTTGACAGTGATGAGGGGCGGTCATTTGGTCGCAGACACATTACGGATGCAGGCAATGAGGCAGTGATCTCTGAGATCTTGATTGGAAACAGCAGAGGTGTATTTGGAGGGCAAATTAGTTAGGATGACATCTATAAGGGTGCCTGCAGAGTTCTGTATTACTATCTTTGCAGTAGATTGCAACACCGCCCCCTTTGGCAGTTCTATCTTGGCAGAAAACGTTATAGTTAGGAATGGAAACGTCAAGGATTTTGGTGGTTTTCCTAAGCCAGGATTCAGACACGGCTAAGACATCTGGGTTGGCAGAGTGTGCAAAAGCAGTGAGTAAAACAAACTTAGGGAGTAGGATTCTAATGTTAACATGCATGAAACCAAGGCTTTTACGTTTTCCGAAGTCAACAAATGAGAGCACCTGTGGGGTGGGAGTGGAGCTAGGCACTGCAGGACCTGGATTAACCTCCACATCACTAGAGGAACAGAGGAGACGTTGGATAAGGGTATGGCTAAAGACTATACGAACTGGCCGTCTAGCACGTTCAGAACAGAGAGTAAAAGGAGCAGGTTTCTGGGCACGATAGCATAGATTCAAGGCATAGTGTACAGACAAAGGTAAGGTAGGATGTGAGTACATTGGAGGTAAACCTAGACATTGAGTAATGAAGAGAGAGATATAGTCTCTAGAGATGTTTAAACCAGGTGATGTCATCACATATGTAGGAGGTGGAACAACATGGTTGGTTAAGGCATATTGAGCAGGGCTAGAGTCTCTACAGTGAAATAAGACAGTAATCACTAACCAGGACATTAATGGACAAGGCATATTGACATTAGAGAGAGGCATGCGTAGCCAAGTGAACATATGGGTCCAGTGAGTGGTTGGGCTGGCTGGGGACACAGCGATTCAGACAGTTAGCAGGCCGATGCTAACAAGCTAACAGTTAGTAGGATGGGGCTAAACAAGCTAGCAGCTAGTAGACCGGGGAAAGCTAGCAGTTAGCAGGCCGGGTTAGCAAGCAGACAGTTACAGACCGGTCAGGTAAGCTAGCAGTTAGCAGGCCGGGTTAGCAAGCAGTTCGCAGGGGCTAGCAGTTAGCAGACCGGGTTAGCAAGCAAGCAGTTAGCAAGGGCTAGCAGTTAGCCGACCGGGTTAGCTAGAAAGTTAGCCTTTGGGGTACGTCGCGATGGGGGTAAGTTTTTTTTTTCCCTCTTTGTGCAGTGACGTAAATAGACCAGTTGTGGAATTAGTAGGGTTCCAAGTAGCTCTAGGTAGCTAGCAGGCCTAGCTGGTTAGCATAATGGGCCTTCAGCGGGCGTCACGCCTGAGGGTCCTGTTGGGAGTCCTCGGGCAGATTATGTCAGTATTCTAGTCGTAGGGGATCTGCTGGGTTCCTCCTGACAGAGCTGGTGTAACTGAGTCAGGTTTGTAGGCCACCTTGCTCGCACAAGCTATTTCAGTTCTGCCCACAAATGTTCTATAGGATTGAGGTCAAGGCTTTGTGATGGCCACTCCAATACCTTGACTTTGTCGTCCTTAATTCATTTTGCCACACGTTTGGAAGTATGCTTGGGGTCATTGTCCACTTGGAAGACCCATTTGAGATCAAGCTTTCTTGAGATGTTGCTTCAATATATCCACATATTTTTCCTACCTCATTTTGCCATCTATTTTGTGAAGTGCACCAGTCCCTCCTGTAGCAAAGCACCCCCACAACGTGATTGTCATGACCTCTCCATGTTCGGGCGGCGTTCGGCGGTCGACATCACCGGTCTTCTAGCCACCGCCGTTCCACCTTACATTTTCCATTTGTTTTGTCTTGTTTTCCCTCACACCTGGCTCACATTCCCTCATCAGACTAAATGTATTTTACCCTCTGTTTCCCCCATGTCTGTGTCTGGAATTGTTCTTTGTGTAGGGTGTTACTCTACAGGCTGGCTTGCGCTAGGTTTATTTATGTCCTAGGTTTGTTTTGATTAATCCGGTTCATGTTACCGTGGTTGTGCTTGGTGCTGCCAAGCCTATGCCTTTGGGCCAGGGTGTATATTAAAGTTCTCCTGTTATCACCCATCTCTGCTCTCCTGCACCTGACTTCCCGGCAACCAGTTGCTCACCCCGTTACAATGATGCTGCCACCCCCGTGCTTCACGGTTGGGATGGTGTTCTTCGGATTGCAAGCCTTCACCTTTTTCCCCTAAACATAACTATGGTCATTATGGCCAAACAGTTGTATTTTTGTTTTATCAGACCAGAAGACATTTATACAAAAAGTACGATCTTTGTCCCCATGTGTAGTTGCAAACCGTAGTCTGGCTTTTTAATGGTGATTTTGGAGCAGTGGCTTCTTCCTTGCTGAGCGGCCTTTCATGTTATGTCGATATAGGATGCATTTTATTGTGGATATAGATACTTTTGTACCTGTTTCCTCCAGTATCTTCACAAGGTCCTTTGCTGTTGTTCTGGGATTGATTTGCACTTTTCACACCAAAGTACATTAATCTCTTGGAAACAGAACACGTCTCCTTCCTGAGCGGTATGACAGCTGTGTGGTTCCATGGTGATTATACTTGTGTAGTATTGTTTGTACAGATGAACTTGGTACCTTCTAAAGCCATGAAATCATTTTCTGGTATTTTCCAAGCTGTTTAAAGTCACGGTCAACTTAGTGTTTGTAAACTTCTGACCCACTGGAATTGTGATACAGTGAATTATAAGTTAAATAATCTGTCTGTAAACAATTGTTGGAAAAATTACTTGTGTCATGTACAAAGTAGACGTCCTAACCGAATTGCCAAAACTTTAGTTCGTTAACAAGAAATTTGTGGAGTGGTTGAAAAACTAGTTTGAATGACTCCAACCTAGGTGTATGTAAACTTCCAACTTCAACTGTACATCAGTTTTGCTGAATGGACAAAAAAATTATGCAAACTAGTTTATCTACCCAAATAAACAGCTTTAATATCAGAAAACCGTGAAAAATACAGAGCAGAGCAGGGGAGAATAAACCAGAAGACAGCAGCAACTCTACTACTTTTGCAGTTCTACAATTGCTGTCAGGCTCCAGGGTTGGAATGCAAATAGAAAGTTATTTATTTCTATATTCATAAATATGCTGGACTCTCATTGGCATACATACTCTATGCTGTATATTTATTTGTTTGAGTTGTTTTTTACAAATCAAATGCAAGGCTCAAAACAAACAGGCTTGAGTGAACATCTCCAAATATATGCTCATCCAGTGTGATTCCCTCAGCAGTTGTCTTCTACAAGATGCAGGCTCTTAGCAGGCTCACAAGGGATCCCTGGTAAACAGTGGAACTGTAGGAAGAGGCGCAACACTTCAGGATGATTTAACATGTGGTTGAGTTGGCTTGTAAACATAACTCCAATCAACACACATTTGGAAAAGACTGAATCCATTAGAGGATTCCTTATGATTTTACATTTCACTACCGCAAAGAAGAAGTCTTTATGTTTGACCATTGCTTTATTTGAAACTTTGTATATGGGCTCAATGCCATTTTTATTATGTGTGGGTCAGTCCTACTCCTTTTGTATCTGTTGAAGTAATACTACAGTGTTGGATAGACGGGGAAGATTGGAGGATGAGTCAAAGGGCAGTTGGCGAGATTCAAACCCCTGCTGACTCAAGCATACATTTCTCCTGGGCTCAGCGGCTCTAACCGATGGACCAGACTGGCCACTCCATAATGTTTTTAGCTTCAACTGCTCCACCATAAAGATAATCTTTATGATTGCAGTGAGTTGTCATACGACTGTGAGATGTGGAATATCAAAAAGTAATTATTGTTTTAAAAGAAGCCTGAAAATAATGATATGATAGTCTATACTATACTATACTATAGTCTATACCCCCGACCAATTAAAAAAATATATATATTTAGATGTTTAAAGTAGGATATTGCAGCTTTTTATTACTCAATGGTTTAAGCGCTTCAAAGCTGAAATGATAGGCATGTTGTTCTCCTTTACATGGATAAGTCAAATGATAGTTGTTCATTACATGGATAACTGTAGACAAAATGTTTTAGTCAATTGCAGATTGTCCCATAAGCAAAACACCTGTCCATTTTGCAGTGTAAACATGAAGATTCAAATTATTAATTGACAAGGACGTGAACTCTAAAATGGTACCAATGTAGGGTTGTGCATATTATGACAATATTGGTACAAGTTTAGGACACCCTCAGTCTCAGCAGGACTTGTTTAAATTCGAATGATGGACACCATACAAATACGCTCACTGCAAGGTCTACTAAAATACCTTTCTGTAATATGACAATAGACCATAGACACCCTTCATTTCTCTGCTTATAGTTATTATAAAAGTCACCTCTATGTTGTCCATATTAGGAGAGCCATCTCTTTGTTGTAAGGCATATGATAATCAGTCATTATGAATGGTGGTGCTGGTAAATACTAAACAGGCATTGGAGGCTGCATTAAAATATCAAAACACATTGGGAAGTCATTTGGTTTATAAATTACATACTGGTGATTGTTTATATTGGTGTAATGCTTTGCAATTAGATTAACAAATGCCTTATTAATGATTGGAAACTGTTACCCAAATGAGTCGTTTGCTTTTGAACGTAGTTGAGAGGAATTATGATTTGTTGACTTTTTGTTGTATGAGACAATGCTGCACTGTGAGGATGCTCATATTGGCACTCTCAACTTAAAATCCCAAAAGATCCCACGCAACCTTCATCATATTGTTATATTGATCAATTATTATTTAATTAATTATTTAAGGAAGTCCTATTACAGTAGGACCTCAGACACAAACCCCAGTGTTACAGACTGATTGATCAACCGAACTGACAATATCAAATTGGAATATGTAAAAGTAAAACACATGTAAATATGCAATCATTATTTTTCTATAAAGCGGAATTCAAAGTTACAGACATTTGTGTTCCAAACGACCTACATTCTCAACGAGTTCCAATGTTTTAGGTCCTACTGTAGTAAATATGAATTATATTGTTTGCTAACCACCTTCAGTATTTACTCTTGAACAGAACCACCTAATTGTCACTTCAAACTGAGTAGTACCATTTGAGACAACTTAAAACAGTGGGCACCAAGTCATTGTAACCACAGAGGCAACAGACAGAAAAAAGTTACTTTATCTTCATCGCCGTCATTTAGTGGTCAAATCACAGTACACAAAAATGCTGGATTTACAGAGCTCCAGTGTAAACAACACGATATCAGCTAAGTATGGCAAGCCACAAATATTAGAACAGCTCCGGCAGAGATGACATTGTATTTGGCTCCACAGCTATCTGCTCACACATATAAGATCAGGCTGCAAGTGTCTCACATTGAATGGAAAAGTACAGATGATAAGGTCCTTGACCCTTTCTCTGATGTGTAACTATGACACTGTCCTTTCAGAAGAAGAAAAATGGTTCCAGGAACTGATGGTTTGTGAGTGAACAAAGCAATTGAAAAGTCAGCTCAAGTGAAGTAGTACAACAGTATGACACATCCACTTCTCCATGCATTTATCTGTGATCTGTGACTCAGTAATGAACTTTCACAAGGCATACATCAAAAAGGCAAAAATATCACCATAAATCCAAAATAAAGGAGCAAAATATAGAATTTACCTAGATAACCAAAAGGGACAAAATCTATAATCCGTTGAGAATTAAAGTTGTCCAGGTGTCGGGCTATTAGACCTGCAGGTCAGCCAATTGGCAAGGTGTTCGTCTTTATTACATTGCCTGCCGCTAACACCATATTTCCTCAGAGGTTTCATTATCCATCGAAGGATATTTTTTTTGCACGTACAAGAAATGCCTCGGGTGGTTTTTAACAATACCCCTTTGTGCTTCAAACCCCAACCGGGCAGCTGAACATAGGCCCAAGAGTTTGTCTTCCTCCATAATGAAAATAAACTTTTAAACAATTCTGGAACTTATCCACACAGACGTGTGAATAATACCTACAGCTGTGCATTTTGAGGCAGTCCACTAGCTGAAACAGAATAGGGGACAACAGCAGAGCATTTTTCATTTAGGAAGTGGACTTCTGATTGTCATCTTTTTTTCCACCAATTGTAGCTCTCAAGGTTATGATCTTTTTTGTTTGAGAAGCTTGTTTCAAGGGGAATAGAGTGTACCACATGTAATCCAAATAACATGTAAAAAGAGTTGTACGTACAATGTCCATATTACGACAGCCTCAGTCTCAGCAGGATTTCAGGCTGTCCTAATATGGACACCGCAGTTGCCCACCGTCTGCCAAAGGTGGAATACTGCATCATCTCCCTCGGGTAGACCAGAGTACAAACCAAACAAAAAATAGCACTGTATACCAGTCACAGTGTTCCTTAAAGTGTCCAAAGGTGCTATCCTCGACACAACCCGTCCGAACCCACCCCCAGCCATTGCTCCTTCTGCCATTACACATGGGTCTGCATGCGTTTCTGCAGCGGCCGAGTCTGGTCTGAGTTCTGCGAGGACGACTGCGAGTAGTGGGAAGATGAGGAGGCTGCCGAGGCCTTGCTGTCCTTGTCAAACTGCACGTAGCCATCCTGCTTGCTGTAGCTGCTCACGCTGCTGTCACACTGCGTGTCGATGAAGGAGTTGGAGTCACTAAGTGAGCCTCGCTGGAACTCGCGCTCGCACAACTCGATAGAGCTGCTGCCCATGCCAAGCACGAAGCGCTGGCTGTAGTCGTACAGGCGGTTGGGCCCAGCACCTAGCGTGTTGTAGATGTTTGTGAAGGACATGCCCGTAGGCACACGCTGCTTTCCCATGGTGGATGAAGAAGAAGCCAAAGGGTTCCTGACCTCAGCGCCGCTGGTCTGGTTGGCGGTCATTGACATAGTCGGGGTGCCATGGTGCTCCTTGAAGGTATTGACACTGTAATAGCCATTGGTTGGATCCTTGTGGAGGAGAGGGGACAAAGACACAAAGGGAGGTGTTCATTTAGTGTAAGGATAGGAGACAAATGTAAGGCATGTCAGTACAGCTACTATTTTGTTAGTTGTTTTCGTGATCGAACTGGTCATTGTTAGCCAAAGAACATCTCAGGTCTGAATCACAGATAGGAACGGCTATCTAAACTAATTTTTTCATTAGGCACAATGGTGATAGGAATGAAATGCATCTTGCCAGTATTGCCGAGAGTCACTGGGTGCTCAGGTCTACTGTCCGATCAAGAGAAGCATTGTGTGGAATTGGAGCAAGTCACCTAAACTAAACAACACCAAACAGTGTTGTGTGTAGAATATTTTATGCTTTTTGTACCATGACTACTGCATGCTTTGTTGACTATGAACTTGCTGATTTAAACCGAAACATGGGACAGACAATGTTTGTTCCTACACTCTCAACTCTGACTCTATTGTTTACACGGACTCTTGGCCTCCGATCCTATTCTAACCACCTCTCATCGGCTTTGTGTTCATGTTATCTGATGAAATTTCTGTACAATATTGTTACCAATTGTTACCATCTGATGAACATTCAAATGTCATAGAAAAGCAACACTACAGAACTTTCCATGTCCTCTGATGTGGAAATGTGCATGTACACCCTGGCCCAACTACTGTTGCTAGCCCCAATTCTGACTTGTGCTCTGATTTCTGCTCTCGTAAAAGCCTGGGTTTTCTGCACGTTAACGCGAGAATCTTATTACCTAAAATTGATAAATTGAAAGTGTGGGTTCACAACTACAATCCAGATGTGTTGGTCATTACTGAGACGTGGTTAAGACAGAAGGTTTTGAACAATGATACTAACCTTTCTGGTTAGAACCTTTTTCGGCAAGACAGATCTTCCAAGGTGGTGGAGTGTCAATCTTTACCAAGGAACACCTTCAGTGCTCTGTAGTCTCCACCAAATATGTCCCCAAACAATTTGATTTGCTGGCTTTAACCATTCAAATAGCTCTTTGTTGACTGTTGCTGTGTGTTACTACCATCCACCATCAGCCGGCCTACACCCTACCTGCCCTAATCTCTCTCTTGGCCCCTTACACTAAGTATGAATTTCTCATGCTATGTTACCTAAACTGGGACATGCTTAAACCACCTGACCAAGTCCTAAAGCAACGGGACTCCCGAACTCTTTCTCAGATTATTACCAATCCAAAACAGGCAGAAAAGCGTACTCTCCTTGATGTTATTCTCACAAATAATCCTGATAGGTTTTAGTGTTTTTCTGTAACGACCTTAGTGATCACTCTTTTACAGCCTGTGTTCGTAATGGCTGCTCTGTTAAACGACCTGTTTTGATTTTTCATATACTTTAATGAACAAGCCTTCCTTCATAACCTGGCCTCTAGTAAATTGGTATAGGATCAGCTTGATTCCCTCTGTCGAAGGCACTTGGACCTTCTTTTTATATTTTTAGTGATATTGTTAAAACACCCCTGTAAAGAAAATGAGAATTAAAAACAGGTTCAGCCCCTGGTTCGACCGTGATCTGGCAGAGTTACTCCACCCCAAGAATTTCATTTAGGAAAAAGCTCAGCACACACATACTCAGGCTGACTTGCTTTCGTTCAGGAAAATGATAAATAAGTGCACGCAGGCTGTCCAGAAGGCCAAAGGAGCAGTTCTCTCTGTGAGTCTAACCCCAAGAAGTTCTGGAATCCGGTGAAAGACCTGGAGAATAAACCCTCCTCCACACAGCTGCCCTCCTCCCTTTAATGTTGATGTTGTTTTTACTGACAAGGAGAGCATGACTGAGCTCTTTAATCCCTACTTCATTAAGACAGGCTTTCTATTTGACTCATCCATGCCTCCTTGCCCATCCAAAATGTCCTAATTTCCCAGCCCTTCTAATGCGACTAGCCCCGATGCTCTACGACAAAGCTTTCTTAGTGTCCAACAAGCTTTCTCTGCCCTTAACCTTGTTGTGAAACACCTCCAAAGCAAAGGTCACGTTAACCT